>NC_069505.1:286205591-286298091 GCF_027579735.1 Bombina bombina
CCTTGGAGGATTGAATTCCTGTCGGTTGGTTTTTGATATAGCGTGGTCTTAGAGCCATCTCCAGATTTATATATCCTTAGGTCTAAGAAATCCACTGTTTGTTTGTTGTGAGTCATCTTGAACTTTAGGTTATTGTTAGATTGGTTCAGTTCATGGAACCAAGTCATAATATCTTGTTGCTCACCTCGCCAGATCAAGAATAGATCGTCTATGTATCTGCGGAAACATATCACCCGTGGATCCTTGAATAACATCGTGCCCAGGGTCTCAAACTCCGCCATATACAGATTGGCATAGGATGGGGCCACATTGGACCCCATCGCTGTGCCCGAAATCTGTAAATAGAATCTTGCCTCAAACTTGAAGTAATTCATCTTGAGACAGTACTCCAATAATTGTAGTACCACATCGACAGGTGGACCAACATAGGGAAATTTGAGAAGTGTAGATTTGATCGCCGCCATACCGTCCTCATGCGGTATAACCGTGTAAAGGCTGGTTACATCCAGGGTAACCAGCACATCATCTGCAGTTAAGTTTTCGATACCCTGTAATAATTTCACCATCTCTATGGAATCCAAAAGGAAAGAGTCCCATCTGTCTGACTAATGGTTGCAGGATATCGTCGACTTATACAGCCAATGTTTGTAATATCGATCCCCTTGCTGATACAATTGGACGTCCTGGAGGTCGCACCGGATCTTTATGGACCTTGGGTAAGGTATATATGATGGGAGTTATAGGAAAGTCAACCAACAAAAATTCATATGTAGCCTTTGATATAGTATTAGTTGAATATAATACACCAAGGTATTTATCAATAGTTCTTTTGAATTCGGAGGTGGGATCCTGCGTTAATCTACGGTATGTTTTCTTGTCATCCAGCTGGGATATTATTTCATCCCTATAGTCCTGGTAGTCCTGTAGGACCAATGCACCGCCCTTGTCCGCATTGCGGATTACCAGCTTGTGATTTTCCTTCAACCCCTTCAAGGCCTTCCATTCTGTTTTAGAAAAGTTATTTCTTGTAGGATGCTCTTTGTCCAATGTACCTTCAAAGTTCTCTTTTATCATCCGTGTGTATGTACTGATACTCGCACTTGAGGATTTTGGATCAAATCTACT
This sequence comes from Bombina bombina, assembly GCF_027579735.1. Lineage (NCBI taxonomy): Eukaryota > Metazoa > Chordata > Amphibia > Anura > Bombinatoridae > Bombina > Bombina bombina. The sequence goes on from NC_069505.1 coordinate 286,206,717, forward strand.
TGGTTTCCTGAATTTCCACCTGGACGTAAGTCTGCCCAAAATGCTCCTTGAGGCGAAGTTTCCTATTAAATTTGTATAGGTCGACATGTAGATCAAATCTGTCCAATTTGGCAGTAGGTACAAAGCTTAGTCCTTTCTCCAATATTTCAATTTCAATAGTTGTTAATTGGTGGGAGCTGAGATTGATTATATTGCTCAGTGCCACCCCCGGCGCCAACGTCGGGGTGGTCTCCCCCTGGAGGATCCCCTTACGATTGTGACCACTTCTCCTGGGGTGTGGCCTCCCCCGTAGGCGTTTTTTGACCGGGTGGTCATGGGTTGGGAGCCTGTGGTAGTGCCCATTGCTACTACCTCACCCTGTTCGAGGTCGGAGCTATTGTCAGAACTTTCAACAGTGTTCAAATTTCTGGGTTTAAATGCCCGAGGTCTCCTATTCCTAAAGGCAACTCTTCTTTCCTCAGGGCCTAATAACCATTTATAGACTCTTTTCTCTCTGTAGTCACTAGTTACGGCCTCCCATTTGCGTTCCTTGAAAGAAATGAGTTCTTTTTCATATTGGTCCACCTGGTTCTTGATCTTAGATAGCCAGTCTTCCTCTCCATCATTCAATAATTTATCGTGGTGCTGTGTTTCAAAGGTCTGTATTTCATTTTCTACTTGTTTTAGTAATGTAGAAACTTCCTCTATTACCAGTAGAACCAGATCCAGCGAACATTTGTTCAAGATCCCACACCACTTGACGCAAAAGATAGTATTATTACGTCCAATGGTGGGGACATTTTTTACCCTAAATCCCTTAGGGATGAATGATTTCCTGTGATAGTCAGACAGGTAGCAGCCATGTAATTTTAAATCCATTGCTCTTTTCTTCAGTTTAACCAAATGATTATGCAGCTGCTCTGGCTGCTCTCTCTTAGTTCTAATGGCTACTTCATCAAATCTTATTCTGCTGGCATCAGCCTCACTGAATTGGAATACTGCAGCTCCCTCCACTCCATCAGATTCACCAATCTGCCGCGGCTGTGTCTGTGACATATTATATACCCAGTCACCACACAAAGTGATGTGTGCTGATAAAAAACAAAAATATCCCTCTTGACAAAATGTCAAACAAGAATATGCAGAAAAATAGTCCAGGTATGCGTAATCAATACAGGGTGCAGAGATCAAACACTTATTACAAATACCAAACAGCAGATATATATATATATATAGATATAGAGATATATATATATATATATATATATATATATATATATATATATAGATAGATAGAGATATGTATGTATATGTATGTATATGTGTGTATGTATATGTATGTATATGTATGTGTATGTATATATGTGTATATATATATATGTGTAGATATATGTGTAGATATATGTGTATATATATGTGTATATATATGTGTATATATGTATATATATGTGTATGTATATGTGTATATATATATATATATATATATATATATATATATATATACACACACACACACACACACACACACACACACACACACACACACACCCCCACCCACCCCACACACATATATATATATATATATATATATATATATATATATATTAATATAATATAATATATAGCAGGAGAGCACTCTCACGTCCAAAAGCTAGTAGACAGCCAGGGTGCTAGTAGCGGGTAGAATACAAGTAACAAAAAACTGGCACTCGCTGGTCTTATATCAAAACACACTTTTACTGTGATGTTTCGGAGATAAAAAAAATCCCCTTCCTCAGACATAGTGTAATAACAACTCCAAACAATTTATAGAGCAAACAAACTAAAACAATAGACCCTTCCCCCCAAAATGAGACGAAAAAAAACGCCAAACAGCAGTCATGGAAACCACCTAAAAAAAAAAATAATGTAAACAATAGTGACATAGCATGATTGGTAATTTTAAATATGATCATTCATAAAATAAGTGATGATAAACAACAGGATAAATGAAGTGACACAGTATAAAAACATATAGTAGCCAAACAACCAAATAAATGATGAACCATTGAGGCTTAATTTATAACAATGTTAAAACGATCATGGCTTACAATGTGTACTGACTACTGTTAACGTAATAGTTAATATGTTAAACTGATACAGCCTTTCAATTTATTTTGTATGTTGCACTCAATAAGGTTAAAACTGCTAGGAAAGGATCTATGGCATAATGTAGAACCAACCTTATTCTATAAGCAATGCAGTTATGCGATCTGGGAACCGCCATAGCCCTGTCCATGCCAACCCCAAAACCGGAAGTGAGAGGAGGGGTGTGCAACAAACACCGCGTGACGTCACCGGGTATATCCCACACAGAGATCGGAGTTGCACAGTGAAGGAACCATGGCAACCGATGTAAACATCCCTGTTGAGTGTATACACTTCTATCCTGTAAGCCACATAAACTGGCAAACCACATGCCCATAATATATAAAGTGGGAAAATGAACCCAGTGACACTTAAGCGGAGAAACATCCAATAAATCCATCCATTGATAGATTATTCAGATTTTAGGTCTATCATATATCTATCATGTGAATTAATAGTGCATATTTAAAGGGGACGTAAACGCCCACATATCTAAAGTAAGGTATTGGAAAGGAACCACGTCTCAAATATCTAAACCTAAGAATGACAAAAAAGGAACATGAGACAGACACACTAATAGACACTACAGACACACATTAACATTACACACAGAGAGACACTAGGGGAAGGGGAGATATATTATAAATAGTAATACATTTTGCTTACTATGACTTGGTTTGACTGTCATTTCTACTATTTGGCAGCCAAGAGGTTAAATCCGATAAGGAGCAGAAGGGAAGAGGGAAGTTAGAGTTTTAAAGGACAGTCAACACTAAAATTGTCATTGTTTAAAAAGATGGATAATGCCTTTACTACCCATTCCCCAGCTTTGCACAACAAATATTGTTATATTAATATATTTTTATAATATTTAAACCTCTAAAGATGCTTGATAAAGGCTATTTTTAGCTGAAACGCGTAGATCATACTACTCAGCTCCCAGATCTAAAGACAAGTCAAACAGATCTCCCAGGACCATTATCAGTATTGCACTAACATATTTAGGTGCAAACTGAATTGGTAGGAGATTGCTAGATCCCACTCCCAGAACCAATTCTGAATACAGATAGAAGCGGTAGGAGACGGGAAACCAACCAACAATTTTTAAAAAAGTGCGCGCACTCATCATACTCCTCAAGGATTGGATAAGACTCGACACATCACAAACAGACTGTAAGCGGACCAGTCGGTCGAAGCATTAAGTGAAACAAAGTAGCTTCTAAGAGTAAGTACACGAGTAATACCAACAGCTCTGAAGCCGAAGAAACAACAGCGAGTATCAATTGAAGTCACAACATAGCAACCACCTGGAATATAAACAAACTACATCTTGAAATAGCTGCTCATCTATCGAAACAATTTAATAGTTCAAAATCATTGTACTCAAACACACTACGATACAGACCTGGACATTCAATATTCATTATTCACACGCTTAAGAAAAGAGCCAAAATTAATGGACTAACGTATTATAATTCACTGAATATAAGAACACATATATTGAGATATATTGAGCATTGTGAAAAACATCGCAAGTGCCTAATATTTTCTTTATGCATGTAATACATGGCTATTAGTAGCAGAAAATCTTGAAACACTTTAATCATTAGAATATTGTATCTATGTTTTTATGCAAAGCTATAAATAACAGAACATTGAATTTTAATTGTTGGGGACACCGGTGTCTATAATTTTAATAATCTCAGTATTTACCGAGATATTTGAATGTCAATTTCTTTTTATTATTTTTTATATAATAAATTCATTTATATCTATGGTAGTTTCCTCTTTTTGGCAAGTTTAAAATAGAGCGAACATTGGGTCCGTAAGTTCAATTACCTTTGAGTTTTAGATTCCAATTTAGATTACCCCAACCTAGGTTTATATATCAGAGTTTACAAAGTAACTCGCACCAAAAGATTTTTTTTCGTACATAGTACTATCAACATATTTTTTGAAGAATTTACATTTTAGTATAAATACTCAGTCAGCCTTTTGGGGCGCCCCTAACAATATGCCACTTTATATCTACTACTTTTATTCTAATTTGTGAGAAATTAGAATAGTTAGGAGGCATGCACTGCAATCTCTAAGTACTAGTGTACACCCACCCACCCATACGTATGAGATAAGCCTTATGTCCTGTTATCTAATTGTCAATGTAGTACATATGAGAAAAGCCTTATGTTCTGTTATCTGACATAGTCATGTAGTACATATGAGATAAGCCTCATGTTCTGTTATCTGATTGTCATGTAGTACATATGAGATAAGCCTTATATGTACTACATGACTATGTCAGATAACAGAATATGAGATAAGCCTTATGTTCTGTTATCTGACAGTCATGTAGCAGTACATATGAGATAAGTGTTATGTCCTGTTATCTGATATTGAGTCATGTAGTACGTATAACAGGACATAAGGCTTATCTCATACGTACTACATGACTCAATATCAGATAACAGAACATAACACTTATCTCATATGTACTGCTACATGACTGTCAGATAACAGGACATAAGGCTTATCTCATATGTACTACATGACTATGTCAGATAACAGAATATGAGATAAGCCTTATGTTCTGTTATCTGACAGTCATGTAGCAGTACATATGAGATAAGTGTTATGTTCTGTTATCTGATATTGAGTCATGTAGTACGTATGAGATAAGCCTTATGTCCTGTTATCTGATATTGAGTCATGTAGTACGTATAACAGGACAAAAGGCTTATCTCATACGTACTACATGACTCAATATCAGATAACAGAACATAACACTTATCTCATATGTACTTCTACATGACTGTCAGATAACAGGACCTAAGGCTTATCTCATACGTACTACATGACTCAATATCAGATGAGATAAGCCTTATGTCCTGTTATCCGATTGTCCTGTAGTACGTATGAGATAAGCCTTATGTCCTGTTATCTGACATAGTCATGTAGTACATATGAGATAAGCCTTATGTCCTGTTATCTGACATAGTCATGTAGTACATATGAGATAAGCCTTATGTTCTGTTATCTGACATAGTCATGTAGCAGTACATATGAGATAAGTGTTATGTTCTGTTATCTGATATTGAGTCATGTAGTACGTATGAGATGAGCCTTATGTCCTGTTATACGTACTACATGACTCAATATCAGATAACAGGACATAAGGCTTATCTCATACGTACTACATGACTCAATATCAGATGAGATAAGCCTTATGTCTTGTTATCTGATAGGACATAAGGCTTATCTCATACGTACTACATGACTATCAGATAACAAGACATAAGGCTTATCTCATCTGATATTGAGTCATGTAGTACGTATGAGATAAGCCTTATGTCCTGTTATCTGACAGTCATGTAGAAGTACATATGAGATAAGTGTTATGTTCTGTTATCTGATATTGAGTCATGTAGTACGTATGAGATAAGCCTTTTGTCCTGTTATACGTACTACATGACTCAATATCAGATAACAGGACATAACACTTATCTCTTATGTACTGCTACATGACTATGTCAGATAACAGGACATAAGGCTTATCTCATACGTACTACATGACTCAATATCAGATAACAGAACATAACACTTATCTCTTATGTACTGCTACATGACTATGTCAGATAACAGGACATAAGGCTTATCTCATACGTACTACATGACTCAATATCAGATGAGATAAGCCTTATGTCTTGTTATCTGATAGTCATGTAGTACGTATGAGATAAGCCTTATGTCCTGTTATCTGACATAGTCATGTAGTACATATGAGATAAGCCTTATGTTCTGTTATCTGATTGTCATGTAGTACATATGAGATAAGCCTTATGTTCTGTTATCTGACATAGTCATGTAGTACATATGAGATAAGCCTTATGTTCTGTTATGTGATATTCAGTCATGTAGTACATATGAGATAAGCCTTATGTCCTGTTATCTGATTGTCATGTAGTACATATGAGATAAGCCTTATGTTCTGTTATCTGACATAGTCATTTAGCAGTACATATTAGATAAGTGTTATGGTCTGTTATCTGATATTGAGTCATGTAGTACGTATGAGATAAGCCTTATGTCGTGTTATCTGATTGTCATGTAGTACGTATGCGATAAGCCTTATGTTCTGTTATCTGATATTGAGTCATGTAGTACGTATGCGATAAGCCTTATGTTCTGTTATCTGACATAGTCATGTAGCAGTACATATGAGATAAGTGTTATGGTCCGTTTATTGCATGTTTTGTACAGTGAGCGTCAGTAATGAAGAAATGTTTCTTCTCCCAGTGTCTTCCAAGCCGGGGACTTGTGTGAAAGTTCTGACCATCGAGCCCTCTGGGAACTGTCGGCTGCAGGAGGATATGGCAATTCTAGCAGACTGTGCGCTGCCGAATGAGCTCCGGGTAAGGGGCCAGGGGCGTTGGGTTTCTTACAGCTATCTTTTGAGTACATTTGGGCACATAACCAAGCTTGGCTAGCAGAACCACGTTCCCACTGCAGCAGATAATTTTTGGTAATAACACATAAATGAGGCTCACAATGTGTCTTTTTTTTTTTTATTTTTTTATTATTGATTTGAGAGATTATGCTTTGAGTACAGTGATCTTAATTTTGATATCACTACCCAGAATTCTTTGCTGACAAAGTTCTGAGTTTCTCTACAGCTAATTTGGCAACCATCCTGCACGGAATAGGTTAAAGCACAGAGTGGCACCAGATTGGCACCGTGCCATGCGGCTAGTGCTGTCCTTGTGTAGGAGGCTAACAAAGCTGGGACATATTCCAGGCCTACTTCACGCTGACAGCAATTTATGCCCAAAGCACTCTGAAGAATAGTCTTTAATCGCATTTAGCGCTTAAGCGAAAAATCAAAACACTAATTTTCCTTCCTGGGGGATTCCTGCAATTGCAGAACAAGAACCTTTTTACCTCTACAGGAGCTCACTCTGTATCAAGGCTTCAGATAGCCCCAGCATTTTCCCGCTGCACTAATGCTAAATATAACTTATTGGCACATGAGGCAGGAACAGAATGTTTTTTGGGGGGTTTTTTTTGGCTTTAGTAAGGGCACAAGTAATATGTGCTATACAAATCCAATGGTCAGTTACAGGTATATAATGTGTATTTACATCATGCATATATGAGAGCACAGTAATCAAACGTGTCTTGTAAAAGAAACAAAAAAGTTTATGTTTGGAAACGATTAATGCTGACACATTGTGTGCACTGTACACTGCAGTATGCATGCTGATTGGCTGATGGTACCCCTACACCTGTGTACAGTGACAGGGGCTAGTCTACACCAACCTGAAAAGAAGGATAAAATATACAAATGTATATAATTTAGATATCGCAGCGCAGTCTGACTTATTTAAAAGGGAATGAAGTATTTGCTTTCATACATATACATTTTTACTGCTGCGCATGTCTGGTCTGGTGCCAGATTCTGATACCTTGTCCTCAGGACCTGGGAGTAGCATATGATGTTACAGTAACAGATACATGTGTGCGACACGTATACGCATCATCCTCTGTAACTGGTCTGTTACCTTCTGTTTGTTCTCACTATACTGTAATAATCCTGATTATCTGTCTCCAGATCACAACTCTGCCTTTGTCGATGGTTTTATAACCATGTTATGGTTTTGTCCCCATCTCTTCATCCTTTTCCTGTCTTCACAAGATATGTTTTGTTCAGTTATACAGAAGACAGGCAATCAGAAGCCGTACCACCTGCTGTAATGTAGCATAACAGACTCATTTTACACTCTATATGAATACGGCTAGGCTGGCTCAGCACAAACTATGTATACAGTAAACAGACACACGCTCTGCTGTGCTACATGACAGCAGTTTCTGATTTCCTGTGTGTCCTACAACAAAATACCCTCTTAGATAGGCAGAGAATGAAGAGAGGGTGTGAGCAGTAATATAAGTGTTAATAGTGTCCCTGGGCTGGGACTGTTGTGAAGATTTCAGCAGTTTGTTGCAATGGGAAAAAAGACATTATTGTCCCTTTTTTATTGATTGTTTCCAATGTGTCGTTTGGATTAATATAGATAAACAGACACTGACAATTCCAGGCAATTTTGATAAGTTTATGAGAGCGCATATGGGCACTTTACCAATAGTCCTGTGGTCTCTGTGCCAGCCTTCATGTACGAGGCCACAGAGGAGAGATTAGTTATATAGGTACATTACAGGTATATTGCACTTTACCAATAGTCCTGAGGTATCTGTGCCAGCCTTCATGTACGAGGCTACAGAGGAGAGATTTAGTTATATAGGTAAATTACAGGTATATTGCACTTTACCAATAGTCCTGAGGTCTCTGTGCCAGCCTTCATGTATGAGACTACAGAGGAGAGATTTAGTTATATAGGTAAATTACAGGTATATTGCACTTTACCAATAGTCCTGAGGTATCTGTACCAGCCTTCATGTACGAGGCTACAGAGGAGAGATTTAGTTATATAGGTAAATTACAGGTATATTGCACTTTACCAATAGTCCCGTGGTCTCTGTGCCAGCCTTCATGTATGAGACTACAGAGGAGAGATTAGTTATATAGGTAAATTACAGGCAGATGGCACTTTACCAATAGTCCTGTGGTCTCTGTGCCAGCCTTCATGTACGAGGCTACAGAGGAGAGATTAGTTATATAGGTAAATTACAGGTATATTGCACTTTACCAATAGTCCTGAGGTATCTGTACCAGCCTTCATGTACAAGGCTACAGAGGAGAGATTTAGTTATATAAGTAAGTTACAGGTATATGGCACTTTACCAATAGTCCTGAGGTATCTGTACCAGCCTTCATGTACGAGGCTACAGAGGAGAGATTTAGTTATATAGGTAAATTACAGGTATATTGCACTTTACCAATAGTCCTATGGTCTCTGTGCCAGCCTTCATGTATGAGACTACAGAGGAGAGATTAGTTATATAGGTAAATTACAGGCAGATGGCACTTTACCAATAGTCCTGAGGTATCTGTACCAGCCTTCACGTATGAGGCTACAGAGGAGAGATTTAGTTATATAGGTAAATTACATTTATATGGCACTTTACCAATAGTCCTGTGGTCTCTGTGCCAGCCTTCATGTACGCAGCTACAGAGGAGAGATTTAGTTATATAGGTAAATTACAGGTATATTGCACTTTACCAATAGTCCTGAGGTATCTGTGCCAGCCTTCGTGTACGAGGCTACAGAGGAGAGATTTAGTTATATAGGTAAATTACAGGTATATTGCACTTTACCAATAGTCCCGAGGTATCTGTGCCAGCCTTCGTGTACGAGGCTACAGAGGAGAGATTTAGTTATATAGGTAAATTACAGCTAGACAAAAATAATTTAACTTGCCAACATGTGAACCTCATAACCATTTGACTCTGGTTGGTCAGTGTTCCTGGTTATCTTTCACTCCTCGTCCTCTCACTCTTGGGGGTCTAGTTTTCCTAAGACACTATATATTGTGAGCTATGTTACTTTGTGTTTTTATAGCAGTTTTTACAAAAAAAGAAAGTCTTGGTGTACAATACATACCTTGTCTCCTGACCATGCGTGCAGCTTGTGTTTAGTTTAAACTTGAGGACAAGGTATAATAACCTAGGGGATTTTTTTGCACCTCAAACGCAAATGTTCCTCGTTTTAGTTTTAGTCTTGTGAGTTGTGTGTGGATTATCTTGTTTTATTTTTTTAAATTTAAAAGGAAAGGTGGGATGTGTGTGTGTGTGTGTGTATGTATATATATATATATATATATACATCTCCTTTTTACTAAATTAGGAAAAGCAGTTTGATGGGTGGGTTTATGAGAGGTTTGTATTTGGCACCAGCATTAATGACTCCTCTATTTATTTTTTTGCTGTATTCTTGCAGGTGGGGTTTGGAGAGCTTCCTTTTGACAGCACTGATAATTTCAACAGTTATCCTGATGTTTGCTTCCAAATCTCTGGCTACAACTTTCTGTGCCACAAGGTATGAATGGCATTTGTTTGTTCATAGCCACACAAACCGTTAGGTTTTCTTTCTGTGTGAGTGAGGGAGCGTTTTGGGATATGGATCACATCTAGACAAAGTTATATGTATGGCCAATCTGTCATCTTATTGCTTAGCTAACATGCTTCCAGCCTCCTAGAAGCTCCCATAATGCAGCTGTGCCACTTGACCATGTGTGACCTCTGCCTGTCCCGCACAGTCCTTTTTCTGCGGCCGGAGTGACTACTTTAAGGCGCTGCTGGTGGATCACTTCTGTGAGAGTCAGGAGCTGGAGGAGCAGCCTAGTATCCCAGTGATCACCTTGCACAACATTGCTGACGAGACGTTCCTGCGAGTCCTGTATTACATCTACAGCGATGACACTGAGGTGAGATGTGACGGCCTTAAAGGGACATAACGTGCTGTAGAGTACCATGATGCATTCACATAGTTTTTTTTTTTTCATGCCTCTCTAAAGATAAAAGCTGCCAAATATAAGTTCCACTAACCCCTTTTCTTCACCCCCTCCCCTCAAGATACATTAGTCTTCTAGACCCTGAGAGCAGATATGAGCCGGCTTAGACTGTTAATGGGACATGAAATAATGTGAGTGTAACAGAAAATGTTTTATGTGTAGGAAGAAAAAGACTTGGCAATATAGTGTCATTATTTGTTTTGCCCTCTCTTCCTGTAATTTCACTACGAGAATTGGAAGCCTTGCAAGCCTAACCCTGCTACATCTCTCTATCTGCCCTCAGAGGTGTTAAGATTCAGCAAATCAATGTTAGGTTTTACTAACATAATGACTGTAGCTAGCCTGGTCTTTTCCAGTAACAAGCCTGTATTGGTTTCTGCAAATAAGGTAACTAATGTGGGGAGGTTGACTGTTGAAAGACAGTTGCAGCAAGCCAAGTATTAATGTATTCAAAACTATTCACACTCACCTAGTATGTTAAATTACCATAAGCCGGTTCATTACGTAATAATAAAAGATTATGACCCCACTGTGCGTTTGCACTACCCTAAATGCGTCTCTTGTTACCCAAGAGAGTAAAGTAACTTGGAGGGAGAAAACGTGGAAAGGACAATAATCTATTGTTAAGATTCTTAAATGTACAAATGGTGGCATTTGCTTGCAAAATATAAAGTATATTAAACAAATATTACATTTTCTTCTATGTGTACAGCCATATTTATACCCAGTGACACCCATGTCCCTTTTTAAAACTGTCCCCTATAAACACAATGTGGTAATCCTGATTTTTCTATTTTTCCTTCTGTCTGTCTATAATTTTAAAGATTGCAAAATTGATTGGTATCCAAGTTGCACCCTACTTTAGGTATTTTAGTGATGTTGTTAATCCCGTGTTGCAGCCTTATCTGGTAGCTGAGGGGTTAAACATTAGCTAGATGTATAGTTATGTATCCGCTTTTTCTATCAGCAGACTCACCACCAGGGGGTGACAGAGGACCAGTGACTTCTTATAGAGCTGATCTGTTGGGTAGATCTTTTCCTCATGCACATTAGGTATAACCGGGTAAAGTAAGAATTTGTAACGCTATCAGAATATTTTTATAGCAACAGCGTGTGTCTGAACAACTGATTGGGGGTGGCTGCAATTAATGAACACAAAATAATTACATTTTTGTTTCTTTGTCCATCTGAAGGTTCTTATTTCATTTCCAGGTGATACACTTCTGACCTAGACATTTATTAAGTATAAAAACTCACCTCTGTTTGTTCATTACGCACCTTTTTATTTATGCAATGGTCACTTTTTTTCAGTTTTGCTTGCTGTAGCATTTCTCATTTGTAATCCGACTTGTGTATGTCACGTTGTCATGCAATGCCCCCTCTGTTCCTTGCAGCTGTCCTCAGAGAATGTGTACGAGGTTCTATGCGTGGCCGATATGTATCTGCTCCCTGGGCTTAAGCGCCTGTGTGGAAAGACCCTGGCCCAGATGCTGGATGAGGACAGTGTCGTTGGCATCTGGAAAATAGCAAAGCTTTTCCAATTGAGTCGCTTGGAGGACCAGAGCACGGAATTCATGGCTCGTATTGTTGAGAAGGTACAGAAGCTGCATAAAGAACCAGTTACATGACCGCTAGGACTTTGTCGTTGTGTGCAAGGGGCCACAGTACTGAGTTTGTTTCCTGTTATGGAGACAGTTACAGGATAGTTAATCTCTCTATTTTATCCTTTCATAGGGCCTGATGATCCATGGAGAGAAATCGCACAAAACCTTTAGACCTTATAGTTTAATATATGAGCCTCTCCTTTTCATACAGAACCCAGCATAGTGAGATTAACATCTCTCAAAGTAAATGACACAAGAAAGGTTGCTTTATTCAGAACTAACACATGTTTGCAGCACTATAAAGTGTGTAATTAAATATTAATAACATCCATGTACATGAGAGGGGCTGCACTTTTAAGTGACCTGTAGACAAAGCATTAGAAATGAATATTTATAGACAGTGTTTGTGTTGTGGGCAATAGCAGGTGTTGTGTAATCGCTCTAGCAGTGGGCAGGTGATTATTTTATAAAGATGCCCCTGTTGCAGCTTTATACATGAGTATGTATATAACCAGTGCCGTTTTCCCTCCTGTGCAGCTAGTGGATTCAGAGGAGTTCGCCAGCACAGTGCGTGAGGATGCGGAGGCCGTAGAGCAGCGCCAGGAGACGGATTCCATCCCTCTGATCGATGACATTCGCTTTCACATCACTAGTAATGTTCAGACCTACAGTGCGATTGAGGAGGCCAACCAGAAGCTGGAAGCTCTGGAGAAGCTACTGGCCCGTTTGGGTTTGGAATGCTGAGCTCTGTGTGGGCAGGAACAGAACTACATTATCCGCTTTGCTATCAGTCATAGAGTGCGTTTCACTGCTAAATATCCGTAACTGTTTCCTGAGTGACATCAGATTAAGTATCTGCATTAATAGAATGTTTGCAAATCGTATTAAACCAGCAGCTACCTGTTCTGCCTGTACTATGCACCCTGCCTGTGTGCTGTGGCTTTCTGCGCTTAGGGGCTCAGTCTGTCTCTTGTTACGCTGCAGGTTTTCTCAACTTCTGTAAAACTTGCACAACTCCTGAACCCGTCTCATATTGGGACAATACTGTAAGTTATTAAACATCTGCAGTTAGAATTATTTATTTCTCCCCTGATGTGTATATGTCCAATTCTTCCAAGGTGACTAAACAGCTGAGCTGCAGATTAGGCCTTTAGTAATTTATAGGGAGAAGTGTTGTTTGTTAGGTTTCAGGGATGGGGAATTATTTTGTATGTCTCCTCAGGTTTGAAATAGACTTCAAACACAATGCAGAATAATGTATATCCTTTAACCCCTTGCCTACCAGAGAGGGCTGAAAATCAATGTATGTAGTGGTTCCCTGGCCACTAAGTGGTTAACCCTTTACTGCCTCATTGTCACTAACATTAAATAATGAATTTGTAAAGTAAGATTATAATTCTTATACTTCATTGGACTCTTTCATTGCTTTAATTTGTTCCCTGTGTTTTTGCTTGAATTACATTAATTGCGTTCGACTGACAACAGTGACCAGGTAGACAAGGGCAGACTAATATATATCCCAGTGACTCATGAATGAGATACCTGCATATAAATATCTTACGTAAACCGCAGTCTGCAGCTATCTCGCTAGAGACTCCTACAGTAAATTTATTTTTTCATGATAGAAAGAAAAACCTTCCGTATCAGCGCTGAAGTAAAATGCTCCAGAAAATTGTGTTCTACATCATAGTGACCAATATTTATTTTACCTTCCATTGATTGATTTGTAGCATTTTTAGTGATTTGATGGTTTGTTTATAGGTTAGACACCAGCCAGTACATACAAATGTGCATCATTGCTTTGAGAAAGTCTCATAGGATGATACGGCGTATGTTACAGCTCAGCAATTTAACACCTGTATGATTTTTGTTTTTATTATAATTTTTGTGTCTGCAGGGAACGGAATAAATGTTCAATAAGTCACCTGAAGTGCCTTTAGAAGAGGCCATATTGTACTGGTGTAAAAATGTATTTCCCGGTTTACTTTGTTAATCTGTGTAAGTTGCTAATGTTTTGGTGTTTGCTTGTATTGCACTTTACTACACAAGACTCGGCTACAGCTCAAGTATTGGCATTGAGGACTGTATACTGCTAGATAATAAATCCAATGAGTGTAAACGGCTTTGTGAACAATGAATCAGACAAGCCCTTTAAAGGGACATTTATTTTATTAATGCATCAGCAATGAATCTCCGCACAAGATCTACCTAAAATAAATGTTTTAAAATCATCTGTTACTTTGTAACAACAATTTGTATTGTATTGTGTAATCCAGGGAGAAAACCATAAAAAGCCTTTTTAGTGTGTTTGTTTTATTTAATCTGCTGCTAATTAGGAACTGCTATACACGAGCTGATGCACTGATCAGCCAATCACAGTGCACCATGTAGGAGTGTCAGGGTTCCCCAGAATGCAGTGCGGCGGGTCTGGGGAGTGGAAAACGATGCTTTTCAGATTTAAATTAGAGGATAAACGGGTAAAAATAAAAAATGTAATTGTATTGCAGAGGTGCTTCGTTGCATTATTAACATTTTATGGGGGATTTACAATTTTAGTTTAATGTCCATTTAAAGGGATATTAAACCCCAAAATATTCTTTTATGATTCAGATAGAACATACAATTTTAAACAACTTTCCAATTTAATTCTATTTTCAAATTTTCTTCATTCTCTTGTTATCAATTGGTGAAAGAACAGCATTGCACTAATGACAAGAAGCTGAAAATATCTAGTTAGCCAATCACAAGAGACAAATGTGTGCAGGCACCAATTAGCAGCAGCTCCCACTAGTGCAAGAAATGTGCGTATTCATTTTATTAACAAGGGATACTAAGAGAACAAAGCACATTTGAAAATAGAAGTGAATTTAAAAGTCTTAAAATGACCTGCTCTATCTGAATCATGCAAGTTTAATTGCATGACTCAGATATATGCAATCGTTTCCAAAGTTAAATATTAAAGCAAAACTTGTCTTGACATTTATTAATCCCCTACAAACAATGAGACACCTTGACATAAACTGTTTGTTTTTTAAACAAAACATTATGCTAATTTTGGTTCATCCTGCCCAGCGCCTCAGTATTGGGTGCACTTGTACTAATGCAGTTATCAGTATTAATTTATTAGGAATAGTAAATACCAGAACACTTGATTCCTCTGACCTGCTGCCTAGTGATAGAAAGTTCTTCTCTTACGTTTTGTACAATGATAAAATGCCCAAGAAACCAGCTTTGTCACAAATTGATAGCGGTGAAATCATAGATAGAATAGATTTGTTAATAAAAATGTTTCTATTTAATTAATAATATATCATCCCACTAACACTTTTTAAAAAAAATAAAAGCGATGACAGCTGCACCAAATGTTTAATAGACATTGGCATCTGTGCAATATGCTTTCATCTAGACCACAGGACTCAGACCCTCAGCTGTTCCTTAGGTGGGTTATGGGCGCAAGCGATAAAGTATAAATAAGCTGTGACATGAGATGCAGGCACATGTCACCTTGTATTGAAATGAAATATACAGGGATGGTGCTATGTAACCTTTACCCAGTAAGTGGGCACTACCCCCCCCCCCCCCTGGAAATCTGCTGTCCTGGGAAGCTGATCAAAGATTTAAACCCTTAATATATTATGTTTGTCTTATTTTATTGTGTCTCAAAACAAACTTGTGTCGTGCACCAGTCTAACCAGGAAAGATGTGGTTAACGGTCTTTACATTTTTAAATATCTCTTAAGATATAAATTGTTTGCAGCAATAATAAAAAGGAGCGTGTGTGCAAGTTGTATTTTGTCCTCTGGTTTTTTTTTTTTTTTGCATTTATTTTTATAACTGAGCTGTTAGCTAATTAGCCAGCAGAAAGCTGAGATCTGTTGTCAAGAGCCTTGGTGAGATTTCCTGCGGTTCCCTGCACTGTGCTGAAACATTCAGTTTGACATACACCGAATAAAGAATGGGATTGTTTTTTTTTTCTCTCACTTGTTCTGTCCCAGATGAATATAGGAGCAACAAGGACTTTGTACTTCTGTTGCTAATTTGAGGGGGGTACGTGTTCATAGGATGGGACCAACTGCTAGGTCTTGCAGGTTATAGGTGTTGGATTAACGAGGAAACCATATAAGCTGGTCATGATTGGATATTAAGAGTCAAAATAACTATATCCCCCCCCAATAAATGTCTTCAGACACATTTACCTTCCATAGTTCCCCTGCAGCCACTGGCTGATTAAGAACATCTCATATTGTCATATTGCAAACCTGTGCTCCAGCACTAGTTCTCAGATTAACAAAAGTGTAAGAAGAAAATGCTCTTATATGTACAAGCAACACTAGCTAAGCACATCTGGTGAGCCAATGACATGAGTCCTATGTATGCAACCACCAATCAGTAGTGCTTTGCTGCTCCTGAGCATAACTAGGGTAAAATAGAAGTGAGTTATAGTCTTAAAATTGCTTCTCTATTAGTTGCACATTGTGTGTTTTTTCTTTATTGCATCTAACCGAGCAAAATTTTTACCAGAATTAAACCAATTTTCTTTCATACAAGTAGTGAGAGTCTACAATCCATTACTCCTGGGAATTACTCTTCCTGGCCACTAGAATGAGGCAAAGATTCCCAAACCCCAAGAGCTATATAAAACCTCTCCCACCTCACTGGTAAACTAGTCTTATCTTTGTCTTCATTGAAGGAAGGTAAAGAATGAAGATGATCTTGTTGCTCTTCTGTGAGAGGGGTTTTCAGTCTGAGTGGAGGCCCATTTTCCCTTAGAGTGCAGTGTTTGTCAGAGGGTTGTATATGGATAATGACTTTTTTTTTGGTCTGACTTTCTACTGTGTGTGTGTATGTATGTGTGTATATATATATATATATATATATATGTGTATATATATATATATATTATATACAGTAAAGGAAAAAGTATTTGAGGTTTAGGATCCAGTGTAAATCCCATAAAATCATCAAAAAAGCAGGCACTCAGATGTATCAAACACCTTTTAATGTGTCATAAAGAAGCCCATAACGTTTCGACTCCTCACAGAGGCCTTGGTCACATGAGAGAGCACAACATGTATCCAACATACCCCAAAATAGTGCCTAATATACCCCTTACAATTTACCTGATACGCTGTAAAAAGTAATCTAAAATCGCAATTTCCAGCTCAGCTGGAGCGAATGTGAAGTGCAATGACGTCATCATACGCCGACTGTTACCATGGGAACATGTCAACACAGCGCATCGGCTCATATATCAAGCCATATCACTATAGAGCGCACTGACGTCATCTTACACCAACCGTTGTCATGGGAACATAACAACAAGGCACATTGGCTAATACTTCAAGCCGTACCACTCATCAAGAAAGGAGTAACGCCTCCTTCTTAGTGCTATTGATGTTATTCACTTTACCCAGGCAACTAATTCCAAAGTAGTCAATGGGGCCTGCAGTGCCTTAATACAGCGAATCAGAGAAATATATGTATTGTGATCCTAAATACTAAACTAAAAAAATCAGACTGGGAAATATAAAACCTATGTATAGCAAGAATTAGCCCATAAACACTATGTAAGGCAGTAAACCAAATCACTCCTGCATTTATCGCTCTTTAGCAATACCCAAATGTTGCAATAAATTCCCAAAACCAACATCAAAACACTTTAGGTGAAAACTGGTGTAATGTAATAGGGTGTTCTTATCTGTCGGCTTACTATAAAGTGTAGTATGTAGCCTAAGACCCTTATCAGTATCCTTTTTATAAATCTTTACATTCAGAAAGTGTATTTTATCATTATCACTTTCCATTTTGAACCGTATAGTAGAATTAATGGAATTAAGATAAACCATGCAAGTAGAGAATCAGTACTACCTCCCCAAATCAAAAAGATGTCTATATAATGACGGTAAAACTTGATGGAGTTCTGTTCTGGAAGTAGAATATATTCATGTTCATACATAGACATGTATATATTGGCATATGATGGGGCCATATTAGACCCCATCACAGTGCCTATTGTTTGCAAATGATAATAGTTTTCAAAGCAAAAGTCATTCTTAACCAGACAGAACTCCATCAAGTGTACCAAAAACTCAACAGGTGGCCCAGATCACTCTTTGTCAAGTTTCTCCTGACAATCTCCAACCCATGTTCATGCGGGATGATGGTATATAAGTTGACGACCTCCATTGTCACCAGTATGTCAGTCGATTTGATATCATCCAAGTTATTTAGTTGGTAGATCAATTCAGAAGAGTCCCTGAGGTAAGATTCGTTCGTGTGTGTATATATATATGTATGTATGTGTGTGTGTATATATATATATATATATATATATATATCCGTGTGTGTATGTATGTGTATATATATATATATATATATATATATATATACATATATATCTCAATCCTTGGGACTGAATATTTTTGTGTTATTCCCCTTTAAATTTTTTATGCTCATTGGGTTTTGCCACGCATTGATGTTTTATCTGTTTTCCCGCATGTCGGCTGTAGGGACTGCGCACGTTTGTTTTTTGGCACATAGGGCACTTTGGTTTTTTACTTGTGTTGCCCTTTGGGTCTGAGCGTGACGGGTTAGCGCACATAAGCCCTCGGGATTGCACGGGTTGGGTTTTTGGTGCAATTTTTCTCTTTATTTGCCTCGGGTTTTGTCACCGTTCCCTATCTGTTAGCACGCTCTCTAGTTGTTATATGTGGAGTTCGCTTTAGATTAGCACACCTGGCCTAGTTTGTTTTTGTTTTTTTAAAAAAAAAGATTACTTTTGGAGGGGGTAAGGTTTTTTTTTTTTTTGTGGTTTTTTTTTTGTCCCCCTCCCCTTTTCTTCAAGAGCTCTTTTTGTGGGGATATAACTTTTCATTTGTTTATTCATTTTCTACTTTTGTAGTCTGCAGCAATTATGAAGCTTTGATTCTATCCCTAAATCTTTCTTAGAAGCAGGACCCTCTGTACACTTTCCTACCGGTGTTAAATGTGTTTATTGTAAATAGGTTGAGGTATCTCCTCCAGCATATTTATGTAACACATGCTTTAATGTTGTAATGCATTCAGACCAATCTAATGCTGTTCTTTCTTCTAAGGGTATTACTGCACCTTCTGTTTATTCTTCACAGGGTAGTTCAACTGATTTCACTCCTGATGTAAAGGACTTCAGATAGATTGTTTCCATGAGTCTTTAACAGATCAGAGAAGGCTGAAGCTGTCAAAACCTTTAGTCCGTTTTTTCCCCCTCAGTTGCTATTTGTATGGAGGAATTAAGTGTCATGATTGCTGCATTGGATGCTATTGTGTTTGCTTAATTTCACATGAGGCTTCTTCGGGTTTGCATGCTTAGACAATGGTGCATGGATCATACTCGGATGTCTCGGGATATTTTTGGATCACAAAACGGGTCAGTCCATGTCTTGGTGGCTGAATCATCAGCTTACTTTGCAGGGTGCTTCTTTTGCTTGTTCTATTTGGACTTTGATCACTTCAGATGCAAGTTTTTTAGCCTGGGGTGTTGTCTGGGGGTCTCTGAGAGCACAAGGGGCTCTTTGGGAGGTGAGGTTGCCAATAAATATTTTAGAACTCAGTGCTATTCTCAGAGCCTCTGTTTAAGTCTTTTCTCCAATTATTTTATTTATTTATTTTCTTTTACAAGATATGACGAGTCCACAGATTTCATCCTTACTTGTGGGATTTAACCTCCTGCTAGCAGGAAGTGGCAAAGAGCACCACAGCAGAGCTGTATATATAGCTCCTCCCTTCCCCTCCAGTCATTCTCTTTGCCTGTGTTAGTGATAGGAAGAGGTAAAGTGAGGTGTTAGTTTAGATTCTACAATCAAGAAGTATTTATTTTAAAATGGTGCCAGTGAGTACTATTTTTCTCAGGGAGAAATCGTCAGTCTATTACTTCCCAAGAGGAGTGGAAACATCTTATTTTCTGCCATGATGTTGATGATCTTAGCAAACGTTATCTAAGATCCATGATGGTTCCCACAGCACATCTGAAGGTAGTGTAAGAAAAATCTTCAGTGTGGAGAACGGGTGTCTTGCTCCAAGTAGCATTGAGGTATGTTCAGTCTTTTGTTTCTGGGGAGACTTGATGCATCAGAACAGGCTGACATTATTCCCTATATGGGAAGGGGTAAGCAGTATGCACTATATGTAAGGAAATGGTGTACCTGGAATCCCTTTATATTGATTGCCAAAGTATGTAAAATATATCTTTGAGGCTTATTCAAGGGGGGGCTAGACGCAGGGAGCTGCGATTTTTGCTTAAGGGCTGTCATTGTTATTTTTATCATTGGCCTGAGGGAGTGCACTTGATATCTGTGGTGTATGCAAGAGGGGCACTTGGCTTATTTCTTACTTGGATCGACATGTTTGTTTTTTTCTTTGCGACCCATGCGGGTCTTAGTCAGGCTAGAGTTACGCCCACGGTGGGCGGGGCCTATTTTCGCACGCTCAGACGCGCAGTATCATCCGGATCGCATAGGCAGCAGAGTTCTGAATTCCGGTGGGGCCTAAGTTGTCTTGACTTTCGAAGGGCCTGAAAAGCTTCTCAAGCAGCAGCAGTGTATTCCGGGGGCAGGTAGATAACTGTTAAATCGATGTTATATTTTTTTTTTTACACATCTCAGCAAGTGGATGCAATACTGATAGAGTATTTTTGGGCACTTTCAAATAATTTTTATTGCCACAAATGCTGTTTTGAAGATAACAGAAAAAATGTTGCGCTTTTATTATTTAAAGGAGCAGTACACTTTTTATGTAAAGTTTTTTCTTTGTGTATGTTTTTTTGCCTTAAGAGGTCAATAAATAAAGCTAAGAGACTATTATTGCTATTGCTAGTCTGTTTAACATGTCTGAACTTGAGGAAATCACTTGTTCTATGTGTTTAGATGCCATTGTGGAACCACCACTTACTTTTTGTCCCTAATGTACTGAAAGGGCCTTACAATGTAAAACTCAAATTTTATTTAAGGCTAAGGATGATTCTCAGTCTGAGGAGAATCAGGGTATGCCGCCAAATTCTCCCCAAGTGTCACAACCTTTAACGCCCACACAAGCGACGCTGGTTTCTTCAACCGCGTCTAATTCATTTACTCTGCAGGATATGGCTGCAGTTATGTCAACTACCCTTACAGAGGTACTATCTAAGTTGCAAGTGTTACAGGGCAAACGTAGCAGGACAGCAGTCAATGTGAATACTGAGTCCTCTGATGCCTTGTTAGCTATTTCCGATGTACCCTCACAGGGATCTGATTTGGGGGTCAGGGAACCTCTGTCTAAGGGGGAACTTTCCGATTCGGAAAGTGTGTTGCCTCAGACAGACTCGGATGTTATGTCCTTTAGATTTAAGCTTGATTTTAGCCACTCTGGATGACTGTAACTCTATTGTGGGTGCCACCAGAGAAATTGTGTAAGATGGACAAATATTTAGAGGTACCTGCTTACACGGATGTTTTTCCAGTTCCTAAGAAAATTTTGGAGATTGTTAAGAGGGAATGGGACACACCGGGTATCCCGTTCTCCCCTTCTCCTAATTTTAAGAAAATGTATTCCATATCGGACACTGTTCGGGACTCTTGGCAAACAGTCCCTAAGGTGGAGGGAGCTATTTCTACCCTGGCTAAGCATACAACTATTCCTATTGAGGACAGTTGTGCTTTCAAAGACCCTATGGATAAGAAATTGGAGGGTCTTCTAAAGAAACTGTTTATTCATCAGGGTTACCTTTTACAACCAACGGCCTGCATTGTACCAGTTACCACTGCGGTGGCCTTCTGGTTTGATGCATTAGAAGAGTCTCTTAAGACTGAGACTCCTTTAGAGGATATTTTTGATAGAATTAAGGCTCTTAAGCTCGCTAATTCTTTTATTACAGATGCCACCTTTCAGATTGCCAAATTGGCGGCTAAGAATGCCGTATTTGCCATTTTAGCACGTAGAGCGTTATGGTTAAAATCCTGGTCTGCTGATGTGTCATCTAAGTCAAAGATTTTGGCTATTCCTTTCAAAGGAAAAACCCTATTCGGGCCTGACTTGAAAGAAATCATTTCTGACATCACGGGAGGTAAGGGTCATCTCCTGCCTCAGGATAAGACAGCTAAACTGAGGGGTAAACAAAATAAGTTTTGTTCCTTTCTGAACTTCAAAGGAGTCCCCTCTTCTTTCTCTTCTTCCGCTAAACAGAAAGGGACTTTTGCTCAGGCCAAGCCCGTCTGGAGACCCAACCAGGCTTGGAACAAGGGTAAACAACCCAAGAAGCCCGCTGCTGCTACCAAGACAGCATGAAGGGGTGGCCCCCGATCCGGGACCGGATCTAGTAGGGGGCAGACTTTCTCTCTTTGCCCAGGCTTGGGTAAGAGATGTTCAGGACCCCTGGACACTGGAAATCGTGACCCACAGGTATCAACTGGAATTCAAAAGTTCTCTCCCAAGGGGGAGGTTTCTTCTTTCACGATTGTCTGTAGACCAGATAAAAAGAGAGGCGTTCTTACGTTGTGTAAAATACCTCTCTACTATGGGAGTAATTCGTCCCGTTCCAATACTGGAACAGGGGCAGGGGTTTTACTCAAATCTTTTCGTGGTCCCCAAAAAAGAGGGCACGTTTCGACCTATTTTAGATCTAAAAAGTCTAAACAAGTTTCTCAGAGTCCCATTCTTCAAGATGTTCGAACAATTCTGCCATTGATCCAGGAGGGTCAATATATGACTACCGTGGACTTGAAGGATGCATACCTTCGTATCCCTATCCACAAGGATCATCATCAGTTCCTAAGGTTTGCTTTTCTGGACAAACATTTTCAGTTTGTGGCTCTTCCCTTCGGGTTGGCCACAGCACCCAGGATCTTCACGAAGGTTCTAGGGTCACTTCTGGCGGTTCTCAGGCCGCGGGGCATTGCAGTGGCGCCTTATCTGGACGATATTCTGATCCAGGCGTCATCTTACCATCTGACAAAGTCTCATACAGACATGGTTCTTTCCTTTCTGAGGACTCACGGGTGGAAGGTGAATCTAGAAAAGAGTTCATTAATTCCACAGACAAGGGTTCCCTTCTTGGGAACTCTAATAGATTCCATATCTATGAAAATTTTCTTGACGGAGGTCAGAAAGTTAAAGATTCTAAATACATGCTGAGCCCTTCAGTCCAATCCTCGGCCATCAGTGGCCCAGTGCATGGAGGTAATTGGATTGATGGTGGCGGCAATGGACATTATTCTGTTTGCTCGTTTTCATCTCAGACCACTACAGCTGAGCATGCTCAGGCAGTGGAATGGAGATTATGCAAATTTGTCTCCTCAGATAGATCTGGATCAGGAGATAAGAGACTCTCTTCTTGGGTGGTTGTCACAGGATCATCTGTCCCAAGTAACGTGCTTCCGCAGACCCTCATGGGTAATAGTGACGACGGACGCCAGTCTACTAGGTTGGGGTGCAGTCTGGAATTCCCTGAAGGCTCAGGGTGTGTGGACTCAGTCGGAATCACTTCTTCCAATCAATATTCTGGAATTGAGAGCAATAGGCAATGCACTTCAGGTGTGGCCTCAGTTGGCTTCGGCCAAATTAATTCGCTTTCAGTCGGACAACATCACGACTGTAGCTTACATCAATCATCAGGGAGGAACAAGGAGTTCCTTAGCGATGACAGAAGTATCCAAGATAATTCGGTGGGCGGAGGCTCACTCTTGTTATCTGTCAGCAATCTACATCCCAGGAGTGGACAACTGGGAAGCAGACTTTTTAAGCAGACAGACGTTTCATCTGGGGGAGTGGGAACTCCATCCGAAGTTCTTTGCCACTCTGATCCTCAGATGGGGCAGACTGGAGTTGTATCTGATGGCATCTCGTCAGAAGGCCAAACTTCAAGATACGGATCCAGGTCAAGGGATCCTCAGGCCGAACTGATAGATGCCTTGGCAGTGCCTTGGTCATTCAACCTAGCTTATGTGTTTCCACCATTTGCTCTGCTGCCCCGGTGATTGCTCGGATCAAACAGGAGAGGGCTTCAGTAATTCTAATCGCACCTGCGTGACCTTGCAGGACTTGGTATGCCGATCTAGTGGACATGTCTTCTCTGCCGCCGTGGAAGCTTCCATTGAGGCAGGACCTTCTCATTCAGGGACCCTTCCAACACCCAAATCTAGTTTCTCTGCAACTGACTGCTTGGAGATTGAACGCTTGATTTTATCTAAGCGGGGGTTCTCAGATTCGGTCATTCATACTTTGATTCAGGCATGTATGCCTGTTACTTGAAAGATCTACCATAAGATATGGCGTAAATATCTTTATTGGTGCGAATCCAAGGGCTACTCATGGAGTAGAGTTAGGATTCCCAGGATTTTATTTTTTCTCCAAGAGGGATTGGAGAAAAGGTTATCAGCAAGTTCCTTAAAGGGACAAATTTCTGCTTTGTCGATTTTACTACACAAACGTTTGGCAGATGTTCCAGACGTTCAGTCCTTTTGTCAGGCTCTGACCAGAATCAAGCCTGTGTTTAGACCAATTGCTCCACCCTGGAGTTTGAATTTAGTTCTTAATGTTTTTCAAGGGGTTCCGTTTGAACCCATGCATTCCATAGATATTAAGTTGTTATCTTGGAAAGTTTTATTTTTGGTTGTTATTTCTTCTGCTCGTAGAGTTTCTGAGCTTTCAGCGTTACAATGTGATTCGCCTTATCTTCCATTCTGATAAGGTGGTTTTGCGTACCAAACCTGGTTTCCTTCCTAAGGTTGTTTCTAATAAGAATATTAATCGGGAAATTGTTGTTCCTTCATTATGTCCTAATCCTTCTTCTAAGAAGGAGCGTCTATTGCATAACTTGGACGTGGTCCATGCCCTGAAGTTTTACTTACAGGCGACTAAAGAATTCCGTCAATCATCTTCATTATTTGTTGTTTTTTCTGGAAAGCATAGGGGCCAAAAAGCTACAGCTACCTCTCTTTCTTCTTGCCTGAAGAGTATCATCCGTCTGGCGTACGAGACTGCTGGACAGCAACCTCCTGAAAGAATTATGGCTCATTTCACTTGGGCTGTGGCTTCCTCATGGGCATTTAAAAACGATGCTTCTGTTGCACAGATTTGCAAGGCTGCAACTTGGTTGTCTCTTCACACTTTTTCCAAATTTGATACTTTTGCTTCTTCTGAAGCTGTTTTTGGGAGACAGGTTCTTCAAGCAGTGGTCCCTTCCGTTTAGGTTCCTGTCTTGTCCCTTCCTTTCATCTGTGTTCTGTAGCTTTGGTATTGTATCCCACAAGTAAGGATGAAATCCGTGGACTCGTCATATCTTGTAAAAGAAAAGGAAATTTATGCTTACCTGATAAATTTATTTCTTTTATGATATGACGAGTCCACGGCTCACCCTGTCATTTCTAAGACAGGTATTTATTTTTTTGTTAAACTTCAGTCACCTCTGCACCTTTTGGCTCTTCCTTTCTCTTCCTAACTTCGGTCGAATGACTGGAGGGGGAGGGGAAGGGAGGAGCTATATATATAGCCCTGCTGTGGTGCTCTTTGCCACTTCCTGCTAGCAGGAGGTTAAATCCCACAAGTAAGGATGAAATCCGTGGACCCGTCATATCGTAAAAGAAATAAATTTATCAGGTAAGCATAAATTTCCTTTTTTTCAATCAGACAATGTCACAGCAGTGGCCTATATCAATGCTCAAGGGGGATCTTGCAGCTCTCTAGCTGTGAGGGAAGTGTCTTGAATTATCTCATGGGAAGAAGCCAATCAATGTCTAATTTCTGCTGTTCAAATTCCAGGAGTGAACAACTGGGAAGCAGATTGTCTCAATTGTCACTCTCTACATCCAGGGGAATGGTCTCTCCATCAGGATGTTTTCTTTCAGATTGTGGATCTTTGGGGTCTCCCAGTAATAGATTTGATGGCTTCTCAGTTAAACCTCAGACTTCCCAGGTACTTTGTGAGGGCCAGGGATCCTCAGGCAGAGTTTGTGGATGATCTAGTTGCTCCTTGGTCCTTTCAGATTGCCTCCTCCTCTAGTTCTTCATCGCAGGGTAATTTCAAACATCATGCAAGAGAAATCATCAGTAATTCTCATTGCTCCAGCTTGGCCTCATAGCGTTTTGTATGCAGATCTGGTTTAGATGTCCAGTTGCCCACCGGGCCTCTTTCTTGGAACATTTTGTTTCTTTTGGCTATCTCTTCTGCTAGAGGAGTTTCAGAATTGTTTCCTCTTCCTTGTGATTCTCTTTATCTAATTTTTTTATCTGTATAAGGCAGTTTTGAGAGTCAAGTTTGACATTTTGCCTAAGGTTGTGTCTTCCGACAATATAAGCCAGGAAATGTTTTCTCTTCTTTGTGTCTTAATCCTAAGCACTCTTCAGAAAGGCTTCTTCACAGTTTGAATTTTGCAAGAGTCTTGAAGTATCATGTAGATGCTACTAAGGATTTCAGACTAACTTCTAGTTTTGTTGTCTGTTTTTTCTGGGCTCAAAAGAGGGCACAAAGCAATTGCTGTGTTTTTGGCTGAAACTTTTGATCCAAGGGACAACCTCCACCTAAACTGATTACTGCTCAGTCTACCAGATCAGTTGCTGCTACTTGGGCTTTCAAGAATGAAGCTTCTGTTTACCAAATTTGCAAGGCAGCAACTTGGTCTTTTTTTGCATATTGTTTCTAAATTCTACTATTTTGATGATTTTGCTTCTTCACAGGCAGCCTTTGGTAGGTAAGTCCTTCAGGCAGTAGTCTCTGCACTTAGCATCATTTATTGTTTTGTGCCTGTAGCTCATTCTAACTAAAAATATATAAATAAATACATATTTTTGAATTGTGGATTTAGCTTTCTCTATTAAAAATGTTATTTTCATTGCTCATAAACTCTATAGCTTGGGTGTAATGGATCTTGGACTCTTACCACCTGTATGAAAGCAAACACACTTTTATGCTTACCTGAAAATGTTATTTTTTTTTCATGTTAGTGAGAGTTCACAATTCCACATCTTTTTCCCCTGCTCCTATTATTTTGTTTGTATTACTATTTTCTCCTCTTTTGCTTGGCTATATGTCAGACTAGTTTACCACAGAGTTGGGAGGGGTTTATAGAGCTCTTGGGGTTTGGGAATCTTTGCATCCTCCTAGTGGCAGAGAAGAGTAATTACCAGGATTAATGTATCGTGGACTCACCACTAGTAAATAAATTAATTTATCAGGTAAGCATAAATTATGTTTTTGTCTTCATGCCTTTGGGTCTGTCCTTGGCAAATAATAGAGCGACTTATCCTTATAATCCCAATTCATCCCTAGGGATTGTTTATCTTAATTCCCATTAAAAGGGATAGCATTTCTATAGTATGCTGGCACTGAATAGTAGAAGCAAGATAATTATGTATAATATACATCAGCAATTAGTTGCTGCATTGCAGAACATCTGTGCATCATATTTGTTATGTAAATGCATTTAAGGCTACCCCTTTAGTAACCTAGCTCCTGTGCCCAGTTAGGGCTGAAAATTAGTGTGCTCATAAAGCAATCACTGTGTAATGTGTTTAGGGTTAGAATCTACCCCAGCCTCTGAATTTTCAAAGAACAATTACAGTAAAAGCAGGTAAGATAACTAAAGCACATTACATAGTGTTTGTCAGCAAAATTATACATTTTATTGTGTAATACAATTTTAAGACATTACCTCTAAAGTTAAACTTGCATGATTAATATAAAATTGGATTTTAAACTAACAAAAAATATATAGTTTGCTGTTATCTACTTACTTTGTTCTCTTTGTATTTTTTGTTGAAGACTATACCAGGGTATGCTCAGGAGCATGCATGTGATGAAAGCACTATATGGCAGCTCTGTAGCATCAATGTTTGTGATGTTTTACACTTTCGAAAACTAGATGGCAGCAGTGTTTGCATCAGTCTATAACCTACCAAAACAGCAGCCATTTAGTGCTTTCCTACACCTACTAGGTATCCTAGGTATGCTATTCAGCAAAGGATAACAAGAAAACAAAGTATATTTGACATAAGTAAATTGGAAAGTATATATATATATTCATATTCTTCCTTCAGTGATGCTAGAGCCACATGATCTCACAGCGAGGGCATAGCATGGGCATATCCCTACAGAATCAGTACTGACCCTTTTGTGAACCCTTCACTGTTGTGGTTAAAATAATACTTTCTGAACATCACAAAATTGTGTTTTATTATATTGTTTTACATGAAAATATTATTGTTAAATTGCAATCTTAATCCATGAGCATTTTTCCCTAAAAAAAAATGTACACCTGGATGAGTTATTTCAGCCAATCATAGTCTGCATGGTCTGTGTTCTGTGCAAAAAGTCGACTCCACCTAAAGTGTGCGCTGGAACAAATGATTGGTTGTGCTCAGATCAGAGTTTGTCATGACATTTTAAAATAAATAGAGCTTACTTTCTCTTGTTAAGTGTATCCAGTCCACGGATCATCCATTACTTATGGGATATTCTCCTTCCCAACAGGAAGTTGCAAGAGGATCACCCACAGCAGAGCTGCTATATAGCTCCTCCCCTAACTGTCATATCCAGTCATTCTCTTGCAAGCCTCAACCAAGATGGAGGTCGTAAGAGGAGTGTGGTGTTTTATACTTAGTTTATTCTTCAATCAAAAGTTTGTTATTTTTAAATGGTGCCGGAGTGTACTGTTTATCTCAGGCAGTATTTAGAAGAAGAATCTGCCTGAGTTTTCTATGATCTTAGCAGAAGTAACTAAGATCCATGGCTGTTCTCACATATTCTGAGGAGTGAGGTAACTTCAGAGAGGGAATGGCGTGCAGGTTTTCCTGCAATAAGGTATGTGCAGTTAATATTTTTCTAGGGATGGAATTTGCTAGAAAATGCTGCTGATACCGAACTAATGTAAGTAAAGCCTTAAATGCAGTGATAGCTACTGGTATCAGGCTTATTAATAAAGATGCATACTCTTATAAAAATGTAATATAAAATGTTTGCTGGCATGTTTAATCGTTTTTATATGTATTTGGTGATAAAACTTATTGGGGCCTAGTTTTTTTTTCCACATGGCTGGCTTGAATTTTGCCTAGTAACAGTTTCCTTAGGCTTTCCACTGTTGTAATATGAGTGGGAGGGGCCTTTTTTAGTGCTTTTCTGTGCCGATAAAAATACTGACAGAGACATTCAGTTTCCCTCTTCATGATCCAGGACATCTCTGGAGGGCTCAAAAGGCTTCAAAGTAGTTTTTGAGGGAGGTAAAAAGCCACAGTAGAGCTGTGGCAGTTGTGAATGAAAAAAAAAACAAAACAAAAAAAAAACGTTTTTGTCTTTTATTATCCATTTTGGGTATTAAGGGGTTAATCATCCATTTGCAAGTGGGTGCAATGCTCTGCTAACTTGTACATACACTGTAAAAATTTCGTTAGTGTGACTGCCTTTTTTCACTGTTATTTCAAATTTTGACAAAATTTGTGTTTCTTAAAGGTGCAGTAACGTTTTTTATATTGCTTGTAAACTTGTTTAAAGTGTTTTCCAAGCTTGCTAGTCTCATTGCTAGTCTGTTTAAACTTGGTTCTTAAAGTTCTTCAAGGAGTTCAATTTGAACCCCTTCATTCCATTGATATTAAACTTTTATCTTGGAAAGTTCTGTTTTTGATGGCTATTTCCTCGGCTCGGAGAGTCTCTGAGCTATCTGCCTTACAATGTGATTCTCCTTATCTGATTTTTCATGCAGATAAGGTAGTCCTGCGTACCAAACCTGGGTTTTTACCTAAGGTGGTTTCTAACAAGAATATCAATCAAGAGATTGTTGTTCCATCATTGTGTCCTAATCCTTCTTCAAAGATGGAACGTCTTTTACATAATCTGGACGTAGTCCGTGCCTTGAAGTTTTACTTACAAGCTACTAAAGATTTTCGTCAAACATCTACCCTGTTTGTCGTTTACTCTGGACAGAGGAGAGGTCAAAAAGCTTTGGCAACCTCTCTTTCCTTTTGGCTTCCGATCATAATACGCCTAGCCTATGAGACTGCTGGACAGCAGCCCCCTGAAAGGATTACAGTTCATTCCACTAGAGCTGTGGCTTCCACCTGGGCCTTTAAAAATGAGGCCTCTGTTGAACAGATTTGCAAGGCCGCGACTTGGTCTTCGCTTCACACTTTTTCTAAATTTTACAAATTTGATACTTTTGCTTCTTCGGAGGCTGTTTTTGGGAGAAAGGTTCTTCAGGCAGTGGTTCCTTCCGCTTAATCCTGCCTTGTCCCTCCCATCATCCGTGTACTTTAGCTTTGGTATTGGTATCCCATAAGTAATGGATGATCCGTGGACTGGATACACTTAACAAGAGAAAACATAATTTATGCTTACCTGATAAATTTATTTCTCTTGTAGTGTATCCAGTCCACGGCCCGCCCTATCCTTTTAAGGCAGGTCTAAATTTTAATTAAACTACAGTCACCACTGCACCCTATGGTTTCTCCTTTCTCTGTTTGTTTTCGGTCGAATGACTGGATATGACCGTTAGGGGAGGAGCTATATAGCAGCTCTGCTGTGGGTGATCCTCTTGCAACTTCCTGTTGGGAAGGAGAATATCCCATAAGTAATGGATGATCCGTGGACTGGATACACTACAAGAGAAATACATTTATCAGGTAAGTATAAATTATGTTTTTTCTTTCCTTAGAAATAAGTATAGGGGAAGGATGGTGAACCTATGGCTCTCATAACATTGGTGTATTTGGCTGCAGCTGTGTTATTATTCTTATAAATCCATAATGCACTTAGTCATAAATTAATTAAACACTTCAAGAGGCAACTGTCCCACTTACGCTCATAAACAAAACAAAATAAATCACATGATTGTCACTGTGATCATGTGACTCAAAAACAGCCCTCATTGCCTGGGGGATTGCCTATGTTGCTAGGCATGTCCCTCAGTCAGATTCACCAAAGTCTTTATAGGAAAAGGAGCAGGACGCTGCAAAAGTTAAGGCTTCCATTTTGTCCTAAGGGCATTAAAGCCGAATCGCTTTAAGGACGGCATTGAATGTCCTAACGGTGTCAAGGGGTTAAATAATGATGCCGATAAAAGAGTGAGATTAAAATGATCCATTTCATAAAAGTAAGAGCTATAAAAACATGATTGTAAAACCAAGTAGCACAATGAGCAAGTATCCTCGCTTGTTTTTACCCAGATGTAAAAATGCACCAGAGAACTCTGGGTAAGATATGCAAACTAGATATACAGCATCTCATACTTTTTGCAGCAAAACGAAACAACTTCTAGACAGTTCTCATCAGTAGAAGATAGGAGATAGGTTTGATTTCCTGTGGTATATCTTACCCAGAGTTCTCTGGTGTACTGGCAACAATGTATAAGGAACACTTCTGGGGAAAAGCAAATACTGCTTATGCCCTGGAAATAAGCTTCACTTGGCAGCAAATTAAACCTTTCTTCTCCTGATGAGAGGTAATGACCTTGAAGCAGCTATTCAGAAGTGGGTTTGTTTTTGCTGCACCTACCCTATAAGGGGATTTATGTGGTTAAACACAGTACTAGAAGCAAAATGTATTAGATGTTGTATATCTCATTTGCATATTTTATCCAGAGTATCTGGTGCATTGGTAACAATTTATACATAATACCTCTGGGGAAAAGCAAGCGGTTATACTTGCCTAGATCTGCTAATTGGCTGTACAATCATTTTATTGCTTTAGATATAAAATCATCAATAATACTGTTCATATAGTTCATTGATTTATAAGAACAATTAAGTAATATTGTGTTAATGTCTCTTATTTTTATATAAGAAGGGTATCACCATTTTGGGAGCCACTTACCCCTTGTATACAGAAATACATGTTCAGGGGTGGGGGCATA
This sequence comes from Bombina bombina, assembly GCF_027579735.1. Lineage (NCBI taxonomy): Eukaryota > Metazoa > Chordata > Amphibia > Anura > Bombinatoridae > Bombina > Bombina bombina. The sequence goes on from NC_069505.1 coordinate 286,238,734, forward strand.
GCTGGGGTTTATATGGAGCATATGAAGTGATGTATGCTCAGAGAATGCACTAGTCTAGGCGAGGGGGAGTGCTACCTGCAATAAAATAAGCACACTGCTCCTCATTAGGCTTTGTTAAATCTTCTGTGAAATCTTGTCTGAAGGTTTTCTGCTTTTATCTGTGTTCCTGTTCATGGCTTTCTTTATCCTCCTAGCAAAATAAATGGCTGAAGAGCCTTCAGACGTTCTTTCATCTTGTGTTAAAAAGGTCTGCAGGGACTGAGCTTTGAGGCATAAAACAGGTCACTGCTTCCTGTATAGGGCCCCCTCCCCCTGTAGCCCTCCTTCGCTTGTAGGTCTCCCCTTCTCTTGTACGTCTCTTGTAGCTCCCCTTCCCTTGTAGGTCTCCCCTTTTCTTGTACGTCTCTTCTTCCCCTGTAGCCCCCCCTTCACTTGTAGGTCTCCCCTTCTCTTGTACGTCTCCTGTAGCCCCCCTTCGATTGTAGGTCTCCCCTTCCCCTGTAGCCCCCCTTTGCTTCCAGGTCTCCCCTTTACTTGTACGTCTCCTCTTCCCCTGTAGCCCCCCTTCGCTTGTAGGTCTCCCCTTCTCTTGTACGTCTCCTCTTCCCCTGTAGCCCCTCTTCGCTTGTAGGTCTCCCCTTGTAAATCTCCTCTTCCCCTGTAGCCCCTCTTTGCTTGTAGATCTCCCCTTCTCTTGTAAGTTTCCTCTTCCCCTGTATGTCTCCTCTTCCCTTGTAATTCTCCTCTTCCCCTGTAGCCCCCCTTTGCTTGTAGGGCTCCTCTTTCCATGTAGCCCCCCTTTGCTGGTAGGTCTCCTCTTCCCCTGTAGCCCCCCTTTGCTTGTAGGTCTCCTCTTCCCCTTTAGCCCCCCCCCCCCTTTGCTTGTAGGTCTCCTCTTTCTCTGTAACCCCCCTTTGCTTGTAGGTCTCCTCTTCCCCTGTCGACCCCCTTTGCTTGTAGATTTCCCCTTCTCTAGTAAGTTTCCTCTTTCCCTGTAGCCCCTCTTTTGCTTGTAGGTCTCCTCCTGTAGCCCTCTTATTAGTTGATTATCCCCTTCCCCTGTAGCTCCCCCTTCCCTAGTAGGTCTCCTCTTCTCCTGTATGTCTCCTCTTCCCTTGTAATTCTCCTCTTCCCCTGTAGCCCCCCTTTGCTTGTAGGTCTCCTCTTTCCCTGTAGCCCCCCTTTGCTGGTAGGTCTCCTCTTCCCCTTTAGCCCCCCTTTGCTTGTAGGTCTCCTCTTCCCCTTTAGCCCCCCTTTGCTTGTAGGTCTCCTCTTTCCCTGTAGCCCCCCTTTGCTTGTAGGTCTCCTCTTTCCCTGTAGCCCCCCTTTGCTTGTAGGTCTCCTCTTTCCCTGTAGCCCCCCTTTGCTTGTAGGTCTCTTATTTCCCTGTAGCCCCCCCCTTTGCTTGTGGGTCTCCTCTTTCCCTGTAGCCCCCCTTTGCTTGTAGGTCTCTTATTTCCCTGTAACCCCCCCCCCCCGCCTTTGCTTGTAGGTCTCCTCTTCCCCTGTCGACCCCCTTTGCTTGTAGATCTCCCCTTCTCTAGTAAGTTTCCTCTTCCCCTGTAGTCCCCCTTCGCTTGTAGGTCTCTCCTTCTCTTGTACGTCTCCTGTAGCCCCCCTTTGCTTGTAGGTCTCCCCTTCTCTTGTACGTCTCTTCTTCCCCTGTAGTGCCCCTTCACTTGTTGGTCTCCTCTTGTACATCTCCTCTTCCCCTGTAGCCCCCCTTTGCTTCCAGGTCTCCCCTTTACTTGTACGTCTCCTCTTCCCCTGTAGCCCCCCTTTGCTTGTAGGTCTCCCCTTCTCTTGTACGTCTCCTCTTCCCCTGTAGCCCCTCTTCGCTTGTAGGTCTCCCCTTGTAAATCTCCTCTTCCCCTGTAGCCCCTCTTTGCTTGTAGATCTCCCCTTCTCTTGTAAGTTTCCTCTTCCCTTGTAATTCTCCTCTTCCCCTGTAGCCCCCCTTTGCTTGTAGGGCTCCTCTTTCCCTGTAGCCCCCCTTTGCTGGTAGGTCTCCTCTTCCCCTGTAGCCCCCCTTTGCTTGTAGGTCTCCTCTTCCCCTTTAGCCCCCCCCCCCTTTGCTTGTAGGTCTCCTCTTTCCCTGTAACCCCCCTTTGCTTGTAGGTCTCCTCTTCCCCTGTCGACCCCCTTTGCTTGTAGATCTCCCCTTCTCTAGTAAGTTTCCTCTTTCCCTGTAGCCCCTCTTTTGCTTGTAGGTCTCCTCCTGTAGCCCTCTTATTAGTTGATTATCCCCTTCCCCTGTAGCTCCCCCTTCCCTAGTAGGTCTCCTCTTCTCCTGTATGTCTCCTCTTCCCTTGTAATTCTCCTCTTCCACTGTAGCCCCCCTTTGCTTGTAGGTCTCCTCTTTCCCTGTAGCCCCCCTTTGCTTGTAGGTCTCCTCTTTCCCTGTAGCCCCCCTTTGCTGGTAGGTCTCCTCTTCCCCTTTAGCCCCCCTTTGCTTGTAGGTCTCCTCTTCCCCTTTAGCCCCCCTTTGCTTGTAGGTCTCCTCTTTCCCTGTAGCCCCCCCTTTGCTTGTAGGTCTCCTCTTTCCCTGTAGCCCCCCTTTGCTTGTAGGTCTCCTCTTTCCCTGTAGCCCCCCTTTGCTTGTAGGTCTCTTCTTTCCCTGTAGCCCCCCCCCCCTTTGCTTGTGGGTCTCCTCTTTCCCTGTAGCCCCCCTTTGCTTGTAGGTCTCTTATTTCCCTGTAACCCCCCGCCTTTGCTTGTAGGTCTCCTCTTCCCCTGTCGACCCCCTTTGCTTGTAGATCTCCCCTTCTCTAGTAAGTTTCCTCTTTCCCTGTAGCCCCTCTTTCGCTTGTAGGTCTCCTCCTGTAGCCCTCTTATTAGTTGATTCTCCCCTTCCCCTGTAGCTCCCCCTTCCCTCGTAGGTCTCCTCTTCCCTTGTAATTCTCCTCTTCCCCTGTAGCCCCCCTTTGCTTGTAGGTCTCCTCTTTCCATGTAGCCCCCCTTTGCTGGTAGGTCTCCTCTTTCCCTTTAGCCCCCCTTTGCTTGTAGGTCTCCTCTTCCCTTGTAATTCTCCTCTTCCCCTGTAGCCCCCCTTTGCTTGTAGGGCTCCTCTTTCCCTGTAGCCCCCCTTTGCTGGTAGGTCACCTCTTCCCCTGTAGCCCCCCTTTGCTTGTAGGTCTCCTCTTCCCCTTTAGCCCCCCCTTTTGCTTGTAGGTCTCCTCTTTCCCTGTAACCCCCCTTTGCTTGTAGGTCTCCTCTTCCCCTGTCGACCCCCTTTGCTTGTAGATCTCCCCTTCTCTAGTAAGTTTCCTCTTTCCCTGTAGCCCCTCTTTCGCTTGTAGGTCTCCTCCTGTAGCCCTCTTATTAGTTGATTCTCCCCTTCCCCTGTAGCTCCCCCTTCCCTCGTAGGTCTCCTCTTCCCCTGTATGTCTCCTCTTCCCTTGTAATTCTCCTCTTCCCCTGTAGCCCCCCTTTGCTTGTAGGTCTCCTCTTTCCCTGTAGCCCCCCTTTGCTTGTAGGTCTCCTCTTTCCCTGTAGCCCCCCTTTGCTGGTAGGTCTCCTCTTCCCCTTTAGCCCCCCTTTGCTTGTAGGTCTCCTCTTCCCCTTTAGCCCCCCTTTGCTTGTAGGTCTCCTCTTTCCCTGTAGCCCCCCCCCCTTTGCTTGTAGGTCTCCTCTTTCCCTGTAGCCCCCCTTTGCTGGTAGGTCTCCTCTTCCCTTTTAGCCCCCCTTTGCTTGTAGGTCTCCTCTTCCCCTTTAGCCCCCCTTTGCTTGTAGGTCTCCTCTTTCCCTGTAGCCCCCCCTTTGCTTGTAGGTCTCCTCTTTCCCTGTAGCCCCCCTTTGCTTGTAGGTCTCCTCTTTCCCTGTAGCCTCCCTTTGCTTGTAGGTCTCTTATTTCCCTGTAACCCCCCCCCCCCCTTTGCTTGTAGGTCTCCTCTTCCCCTGTCGACCCCCTTTGCTTGTAGATCTCCCCTTCTCTTGTAAGTTTCCTCTTTCCCTGTAGCCCCTCTTTCGTTTGTAGGTCTCCTCCTGTAGCCCCCTTATTAGTTGATTCTCCCCTTCCCCTGTAGCTCCCCCTTCCCTCGTAGGTCTCCCCTTCCCCTGCTGGTCACCCCTTTCCCTGTAGGCCCCACGTTCCCTTATGTCTCACCTTCCCCTGCAGGTCGCCCCTTCCCTTGTAGGCTGCCCTTTCCCTTGGTCTTTATCCCTTTTTCTATTTTCTTCATTTCCTCTTTTGCTCATTTTCTTTTATTGCAACAAAAAGACATTTTTAAATACGAGTAGCATTTATTTTTTTTCTTTAAAGGGCCATGAAACCCTCATTTTTTCTTTCATGATTTAGAAAGAGAATGCAATTTTAAACATCTTTCTAATTTACTTATATTATCTAATTTGTTTTATTCTCTTGATATTCTTTGCTGAAAAGCATATCTAGATATGCTCAGTAGCTGTTGATTGGTTGCTGCACATAGAAGCCTTGTGTGATTGGCTCACCATGTGCATTGCTTTTTCTTCAACTAAGGATATATAAAAAAAATTAAGCAAAATAAATAATAGAAGTAAATTGTAATGTTGTTTAAATTTGTATTCTCTATCTGAATCATGAAAGAAAGATTTTGGGTTTAGTGGCCCTTTAAAAAACTTTCTGTGCTAAGAAATAAAATAAAATAGTTTTTTTTATGGTATTGAGAGGTGTTAGATTCCACCAGTAGAAATGTGAGCCTGTCTTTACCAACCAGTGCATTTCTATCCCATAGGTCCGTTGTACAAAGCTGTACACTTCCTGTTAGACTGAACTCTAAATGGATTTAGGTTTTAAAAGGAAAAACACAATATTTCGAACATGTTTAAAGGGACAGTCTAGGCCAAAATAAACTTTCAGGATTCAGATAGAGCATGTAATTTTAAACAATTTTCCAATTTACTTTTATCACCAATTTTGCTTTGTTCTCTTGGTATTCTTAGTTGAAAGCTTAACCTAGGAGGTTCATATGCTAATTTCTTAGACCTTGAAGCCCACCTCTTTCAGATTGCATTTTAACAGTTTTTCACCACTAGAGGGTGTTAGTTCACGTATTTCATATAGATAGCACTGTGCTCGTGCACGAGAAGTTATTTGGGAGCAGGCACTGATTGGCTAGACTGCAAGTCTGTCAAAGGAACTGAAAAAAGGGGCAGTTTGCAGAGGCTTAGATACAAGATAATCACAGAGGTTAAAAGTATATTATTATAAATGTGTTAGTTATGCAAAACTGGGAAATGGGTAATAAAGGGATTATGTTTTAAAACAATAAAAATTCTGGTGTAGACTGTCCCTTTAAAGCTGTTATTCATTAATGGTTTAACTGCCGATCAAGTAAAACAAGACCCTTTTAACTCTGCGCTGGATGGCAGCTGCATCTCACAGGCCTATGTCAGTGACCTGAGTGTAGAACCATCTTTCTGTATTACCATATCCAGCATTTTGAATTCATTTCTGTGCTGTTGGATTGTATAAACGTTTGACCCTGACCATGAATGGAGAGATCAGCGCTACTGAATGAAGTTTCATTTGTAAAAAGGCTGCAAATAAAATGTGCCGCAAGCTCAATTCAATGACATTTTATTGTTTATATGATCTGTCCATAGGTGGATAAATTATTTATTTAATGGTAAAATGGCCTTTTGAGTCTATTTTTCATATGGTCATTCAGAACCACTATTGAGCACAGTTAGAATCCTGTTAACAGTGCAGCAAAAGCACCACACGATATTCTCTCGGCACAGAGGTGGTGGTGTGCACATTTAGCCGCCTATTATTCTTGCCTGGATGCACATAGCACTGCAAGCTCGTGTTCCAGCTGCAATCCTGAATGGCGATAGATAAGGGGGCTACGGGGGGGGGGGGGAGAGAATCACAGCAATCATTTTTTTCAAACTGGAAAGGAAAATGTGGAGAAATTGCTGATACAGCGGCGGCTCGGAGAAGGGAACGATGATTAGCAATAAACAGTGTAAACTTGCTTGTGCATTTAAGAAAAGGTTTAGATGTGATGCAGCATAATAATTCATAACATTGGTGGCAATGAGGAGCATTAACCCTTTGTCTGCCAGAGAGGGCTGCCCTTACTGGAAGACAAGTATTTAACATGTTAAGTGAATGGTGGGTGCATGGAACAGGGTGTCGTCTGATGTTGATTGGTTTTAGAAATCCTGCTAAGCATTTAATATTAAAAAAAATGTAGGGTTTACAGACTGCAATAACAAAAAGGATCTTTTCTTCTACAGTTATAATATAATGAAAAGTAAGAACAATTATAGCATCAGAATTTTCTCTGGGCTCCCTAGATGCAGGATAGAACCCAGATTACTTAGACCAGGTTCAGTACTTTTTTTGAATTTTTGAGATGCAAACCAAAAATTCCCATATGGACTTTTAGACAACACTGCAGCCAAAACTACTGCACCTTTATTTATGAAATTGACAGCAAAACAAATCTTGTGGAATATGATTCAATTTATTTGGTTCCAGAAGACAACTGCTTCACTGTGGCCCCGGGCAGGGTCGCCATTAGAAATTTTGGGGCCCCCTAATTAACCATTGATCAGACCCCCCCCATTTGACATGTGCAATTTTTGACCAAGTGACTAAAACGTATATGCACTTTATTCTTAAGTGTAGTCAAACTTGGAAATGTTGTAAAGGTAGTAACATACAAACACACAGACACTCATACACTGAAACACACAAACACACATAAGGCTTCAGATATAGACACTCTAGCAGACATGCAAAGAAAGACACTCAGAAACTCAGCACTTGTTTACATTGACCTGACAAGTAATGAGGTAGACTACAGTTTTGTCAAAAAAGGAGATTTACAAGAAAAAATATGGAGTTCTGATTATCTTTTTGTCAAGGAAGATGCCAACTATATAATGACAACAGCATGCAGTGGCTGAAAAGAAGGACCCTTTAACTGTCCCGTTAAATGTTCTTACGTTTACTTTGTTCTCTTGGAATCATTTGTTGAAAAGCATACCTAGGTAGGCTCAGGAGCAGCTACACATACAGTATATGCCTCTTGTCATTGACTAACTGGATGTTCTCAGCTAGCTCCCTTAAGTGCATGGCTGTTCTTGAGTTGTGTTATGTGAAGCAACAGTTAAATAATAAAGTGCCCTAACACATTACAACATTTTCTTTATGGATTTTGTTTGTCTGTTTAATCCTCTTAAATTCTTTGATCACCTGACATTTTATTAAATAATCCCTCACTTAGATTAGTACTGAGCCGTCTCCTTTATTTTCTTTTAGCACAAGGGAGGGGCCATGCACCATAAAATACTAGTGACTGTAGGTGTGTTGGGGTCAAACTATGTACCACGAAAAGCTCTACCTTAGCCCCCACTTGTGATCCCACAATGTATATTTTACACAAGTAATTTTACCCCTTGGCTGCCAGGAGAAAACAAATCAATCATTTTACCACTTTGGTTGCAAGAAAAATACCCAAGAGTTGGGATTTGACCACCTTCACTTCTTTCTGCTTCATATTTATAATGTATTGAGGCATAGGAGGCCTTAAACAATAATTTAACATTCAGTGACTTTAAAAAACTGGACATTTAAGTGTCCAGTATTTTTGTGAAGATTTTACTGGACAGCCTGGGGAAATACTGTTTAGTTTAATACTGGACACCTGACAGCCCTAGGGGCTACATATCATAAAATGCATTTGTTTCTTTTAGCATATAAGTACACATGGGGTGGGGCTACAAACCATAAAATGCATTTCTTGCTTTGCTCAGTTTCTTTTAGCATATAAGTGCTCTGAGGCGGGGCTACACACCATAAAGTGTTCTCACTTCCCTCAGTTTCTTTTAACAAATATGTGCGCTGGGGTGGGGCTACACACCATCAAGTGCCTTTCTCGCCTCCCTCTGTTTCTTTTAGCATATAATTGTGCTGGGGTGGGGCTACACACCATCAAGTGCCTTTCTTGATTCCCTCGGTTTCTTTTAGCATATAGGAGCACTGGGGCGGCGCTACACACCATAAAGTTCAGTTTCTTTTAGCATATAAGTGCGCTGGAGCTACACACTATAAAGTGCCTTTCTTGCTTCTATTTGTTTCTTTTAGCATATAATGCGCTAGAGCTACACACCATAAAGTGCCTTTCTTGCTTCCCTCGGTTTCTTTTAGCATATAAGTGCCCTAGAGCTACACACCATAAAGTGACTTTCTTGCTTCCATTTGTTTCTTTTAGTATATAAGTGTGCTAGAGCAGGGCTACACACCATAAAGTGCCTTTCTTGCTTCAATTAGTTTTTTTTAGCATATAAGTGCCCTAGAGCTACACACCATAAAGTGCCTTTCTTGCTTCCATTTGTTTCTTTTAGTCTATAAGTGTGCTAGAGCAGGTCTACACACCATAAAGTGCCTTTCTTGCTTCAATTAGTTTCTTTTTGCATATAAGTGCGCTGGAGCTACACACTATAAAGTGCCTTTCTTGCTTCTATTTGTTTCTTTTAGCATATAAGTGCGCTTGAGCTACACACCATAAAGTGCCTTTCTTGCTTCTATTTGTTTCTTTTAGCATATAAGTGTGCTAGAGCAGGGCTACACACCATAAAGTGCCTTACTTGCTTCTATTTGTTTCTTTTAGCATATAAATGCGCTAGAGCTACACACCATAAAGTGCCTTTCTTGCTTCCCTCGGTTTCTTTTAGCATATAAGTGCACTAGAGCTACACAAGATAAAGTGACTTTCTTGCTTCCATTTGTTTCTTTTAGCATATAAGTGTGCTAGAGCAGGGCTACACACCATAAAGTGCCTTTCTTGCTTCTATTTGTTTCTTTAAGCATATAAGTGTGCTAGAGCTACACACCATAAAAGGCCTTTCTTGCTTCCATAGGTTTCTTTTAGCATATAAGTGCCCTAGAGCTACACACCATAAAGTGACTTTCTTGCTTCCATTTGTTTCTTTTAGCATATAAGTGCGTTAGAGCAGGGCAACACAATAAAGTGCCTTTCTTGCTTCAATTACTTTCTTTTAGTATATAAATGCGCTGGAGCTACACACCATAAAGTGCCTTGCTTGCTTTAATTAGTTTCTTTTAGCATATAAGTGCGCTGTAGCTACACACCATAAAATGTCTTTCTTGCTTCCCTTGGTTTCTTTTAGCATAAAAGTGCGCTGGGGCGGGGCTACACACCATAAAGTGCCTTTCTTGCTTCCCTCGGTTTCTTTTAGCATATAAGTGCCCTAGAGCTACACACCATAAAGTGCCTTTCTTGCTTCCATTTGTTTCTTTTAGCATATAAGTGTGCTAGAGCAGGGCTACACACCATAAAGTGCCTTACTTGCTTCTATTTGTTTCTTTAAGCATATAAGTGCGCTAGAGCTACACACCATAAAGGGCCTTTCTTGCTTCCATCGGTTTCTTTTAGCATATAAGTGCCCTAGAGCTACACACCATAAAGTGACTTTCTTGTTTCCATTTGTTTCTTTTAGCATATAAGTGCGTTAGAGCAGGGCAACACAATATAGTGCCTTTCTTGCTTCAATTACTTTCTTTTAGCATATAAATGCACTGGAGCTACACACCATAAAGTGCCTTGCTTGCTTTCATTAGTTTCTTTTAGCATATAAGTGCGCTGTAGCTACACACCATAAAATGTCTTTCTTGCTTCCCTTGGTTTCTTTTAGCATAAAAGTGCGCTGGGGCGGGCCTACACACCATAAAGGGCCTTTCTTGCTTCCCTCGGTTTCTTTTAGCATATAAGTGCCCTAGAGCTACACACCATAAAGTGCCTTTCTTGCTTCCATTTGTTTCTTTTAGCATATAAGTGTGCTAGAGCAGGGCTACACACCATAAAGTGCCTTACTTGCTTCTATTTGTTTCTTTAAGCATATAAGTGCGCTAGAGCTACACACCATAAAGGGCCTTTCTTGCTTCCCTCGTTTCTTTTAGCATATAAGTGCCCTAGAGCTACACACCATAAAGTGACTTTCTTGCTTCCATTTGTTTCTTTTAGCATATAAGTGCGTTAGAGCAGGGCAACACAATAAAGTGCCTTTCTTGCTTCAATTACTTCCTTTTAGCATATAAATGCGCTGGAGCTACACACCATAAAGTACCTTTCTTGCTTTCATTAGTTTCTTTTAGCATATAAGTGCGCTGTATCTACACACCATAAAATGTCTTTCTTGCTTCCCTTGGTTTCTTTTAGCATAAAAGTGCGCTGGGCCGGGGCTACACACCATAAAGTGCCTTTGTTGCTTCCCTCAGTTTCTTTTAGCATATAAGTGCCCTAGAGCTACACACCATAAAGTGCCTTTCTTGCTTTCATTAGTTTCTTTTAGCATATAAGTGCGCTGTATCTACACACCATAAAATGTCTTTCTTGCTTCCCTTGGTTTCTTTTAGCATATAAATGCGCTGGGGCGGGGCTACACACCATAAAGTGCCTTTCTTGCTTCCCTCAGTTTCTTTCAGCATATAAGTGCCCTAGAGCTACACACCATAAAGTGCCTTTCTTGCTTTCATTAGTTTTTTTTAGCATATAAGTGCGCTGTAGCTACACACCATAAAATGTCTTTCTTGCTTCCCTTGGTTTCTTTGAGCATAAAAGTGCGCTGGGGCGGGGCTACACACCATAAAGTGCCTTTCTTGCTTCCCTCGGTTTCTTTTAGCATATAAGTGCCCTAAAGCTACACACCATAAAGTGCCTTTCTTGCTTCCATTTGTTTCTTTTAGCATATAAGTGCGCTGTAGCTACACACCATAAAATGTCTTTCTTGCTTCCCTTGGTTTCTTTGAGCATAAAAGTGTGCTGGGGCGGGGCTACACACCATAAAGTGCCTTTCTTGCTTCCCTCGGTTTCTTTTAGCATATAAGTGCCCTAGAGCTACACACCATAAAGTGCCTTTCTTGCTTCCATTTGTTTCTTTTAGCATATAAGTGTGCTGAAGCTACACACCGTAAAGTTCAGTTCTTGCTTCCCTCGGTTTCTTTTAGCATATAAGTGTGCTGTGGCGGGGCTACACACCATAAAGTGCCTTTCTCACACTTTATGGTGTGTAGCCCCACCCCAGCATACTTATATGATAAATATTTAGTATTTAATGTCACTTAAAAGAATCTCAGAGTTCACAATGGTTCTCTCTGTATTCCCAATAAGAACAAGACCATTGTTGTTGGAATAAAAAACAGTTTAATATGTTAGTATTGTGTAATGTTTACAGTTGCCTATGGAGATATACATTACACAACTGTGTTATAAGATTTGGTGACAGAATCGCTTCGGTTAATCTAACCAGCTGCTGTACAGAAACGTAGAAAGTACAAAACTAGGAGATAGAAAAGGATAAGGACACAATTCAATGTTACTAGTCTGTTTTATAAACACTTCAGAGACTTCACAGTCCAGCTACGGATTTATTTGTAACAGAACACAAATTATACAAGTCCTGTAGCTGAACTTGGTGCTTAGACTGGGGAGTGATTTTCTCCCACATATTTACACATTATTTGCTTTTAAAGAGAGCTTGACACTGCACATAAGAAAGCATAAATCATATAATGAAGGTTGTGTCTGGAGTATCCAATCACAGCTGCGCTCTACAATCCTGAGGAAACTGCACTGTTCTTGTGTATGGGATCAGATTGTTATATTACACTTATGTGTGCTAAAAAGGCGGCACCTTGGCTGGGCATCTACCCATAGGACAAGCTAATGAGCTGTATTTTATCTTTTTCTGTTTTGTAGACACGCAATATGCTACAATTTAAAAGTATATGAAAGTAAAAATGAACCTTGCATTATACATGTAGATAATGTCATTTTAAGACACTTTAAAATTCACTTCTGTTTTCAAATATGCTTCGTTCTCTTTTTCTTGTTGAAAAATAATATGCACATATCCTACACTAGTGTGAGCTAGCTGCTGATTGGTGCCTGCACACATTTGTCTCTTGTGATTGGCTAACTAGGCGAGTTCATCTAGCTGGCAGTTGTGCAATGCTGTTCATTCAGCAAAGGATAACAAGAGAATTAAGCAAATTTGATAATAGAAGTAAATTGGAAAATTGTCTAAAATTGTACAGTATGTTTTATCCAAATCGTGAAAGAAAATTTCTTGACATTGCCGGCAAAGGGTTAAAGATGGATTAAAGATGGATATGTTTAAAGGGATAGTATACTGTAAAATGTGTTTAACATTGATTTATTTTACCAGCTACAGGGTATTAAGTGAAAGCAGAATATATATTATTATATAATTATATTATATATTATATATTTTTTTGTATCTGAAAAAACTGTTGTTGTTTTTTTTTTAATATGGCCATTCAAATGGACTGAGCTTGTAGTAAGAGCAAACCCGCTTATCTTAGCTCTCTCTATATATACACAATGTTTAATCCGTAGATAGACATTCTAATTATGGGTGGTGGTTTCAATGAGCAAAAAACATAATTTATGCTTACCAGATAAATTCCTTTCCTTCCTGGCAGGGAGAGTCCACGACTTAATTCCTTACTGTTGGGAAATACAACACCTGGCCACCAGGAGGAGGCAAAGACACCCCAGCCAAAGGCTTAAATATCCCTCCCACTTTCCCTGTCCCCCCGTTATTCTGCCGAGGGAACAAGGAAAAGTAGGAGAAACATCAGGGTATAAAAGTTGCCAGAAGAAATAATATAAAAAGGGAGCTGTCCATCAAAAAAATAAATTACGGGCGGGATCGTGGACTCTCCCTGCCAGGAAGGAAAGGAATTTATCTGGTAAGCATAAATTAAGTTTTCCTTCCATAAGGCAGAGTCCACAAATTAATTCATTACTGTTGGGAAAACTATACCCAAGCTCCAGAGGCGGACCCTATTCTGAGGGCACCACAGCCTGCAAAACTTTTCTCCTGAAAGCTGCTTCAGCCGAAGCAAACTTGTAAAATTTAGAAAAAGTATGTAAGAAGGACCAGGTAGCCGCCTTACAAATCTGATCCATTGAGGCTTCGTTCTTAAAAGCCCAAGAGGAAGCCACTGCTCTAGTGAAATGAGCCGTTATCCTCTCAGAAGGCTGTCGCCCCGCTGTCTCATAAGCTAAGGGGATGACACTTCTCAACCAGAAAGATAGAGAAGTCGTAGTTGCCTTCTGCCCCTTACGCTTCCCCGCATAGATGACAAACAAAGAGGAAGATTGTCTGAATTCCTTAGTAGTCTGAAGCTAGAACTTCAAGGCACAAACCACATCTAGATTGTGAAGCAAAATTTCCTTTGCTGAAGAAGGATTAGGACACAAGGAAGGAACAACAATTTCTTGATTAATGTTACGATTCGACACCATCTTAGAGAGGAGCCCTAGTTTAGTGCGTAAAACCACTTTATCAGCATGAAAAAACAGATAAGGGGGGTCACATTGTAAATCAGAAATCTCAATATCGCAATAGCCAACAAAAAAAGAACCTTCCAAGATCACAATTTAATGTCAACAGTATGCATAGGCTCAAACAGAGCCTGCTGCAAAACACTAAGAACAAGACTGAGACTCCAAGGCGGAGCCCCAGATCTAAACACAGGTCTGATCCTAGCCAGATCCTTAACAAAGGACTGCACATCCGGAAGCTCGGCCAATCTTTTGTGCAGTAACACCGACTGGGCCAATATCTGTCCCTTCAGGGAACTAGCAGATAAACCCTTCTTCAGTCCATCCTGGAGAAAAGCTAAAATTCTGGCAACCTTAACCCTATGTCAGGAAAAGCCATGCTCTTCACACCAGTACAAGCAAGTCCTCCACACTTTATGGTAGATACGATGAGTAACTGGCTTACGAGCGACACTCTCAGAAAATCCTCTCTTGGCTAAGACTAAGCGTTCAATCTCCACGCAGTCAGCCTCAGAGAATCTAGATTTTAATGAACGAAGGGACCCTGTAATAGCAGATCTCTGCAACAAGGTAACCTCCACTGAGGAGATGAGGACATCCCCACCAGATCTGCAAACCACGTCCTTCACGGCCACGACGCAGCAATCAGAATCACTGATGCTCGCTCCTGGTTGATGCGAGCCACCACACGAGGGAGAAGCGGAATAGAGGAAAAAGATATACAAGTCTGAACCTCCATGGTACTGATAGGACATCTATCAGTTCCGCCTGAGGATCCCTCAACCTCGACCCATAACTGGATAGCTTGGTACTGAGGCGGGATGCCATGAGATCTATCTCCGGCGTCCCCCACTCGCTGCATATCTCTGCGAACACCTCGGGTGGAGAGACCATTCCCCTGGGTGAAAAGATTGCCTGATGAGGAAGTCCGCTTCCCAGTTGTCCAACCCGGAATGTAGATCGATGACTGCATACATCTGTGAGTCTCCTCCCACTCTAATATCTGAGATACTTCTCTCATCGCCAAGGAACTTCTCGTTCCCTCCTGATGGTTGATGTGAGCAACCAAGGTTATGTTGTCTGATTGGAATCTGATAAACTGGGACCAACCCAGAAGGGGCCAAGCCTTCAAGGCATTGAAGATTGCCCTGAGTTCCAAAATATTGATCGGAAGGAAGAACTCCTCCTGAGTCCACAGACCTTGTGCCTTCTTGGCACCACAAACGGCTCCCCAGCCAGAAAGGCTTGCGTCCGTAGTCGCAATATTCCAGGACAGTCTCAAGAAGCACGTGCCTTGGGGCAGATGATCTTGACAGAGCCACCAGGAGAGCGAGTCTCTCGACAGGTTGTCCAGCATAATCTGTTGAGACAGATTTGAATGGTCGCCGTTCCATTGTCTCAGCATGCATAGTTGTAAGGGTCTGAGATGGAATCTGGCAAAAGGAATGATGTCTATACAAGACACCATGAGTCCGATCACCGCCATACACTGAGCCACTGAGGGTCTCGAGGAGGACTGGAGGGCAAGACATGCAGAAGTTAGCCAATTGCCATCCCTTAGGCCTATTTTTCATGTCCTGCGGTAGGAAGGCACCCTTCCCTCTGGTAACCATAGAAATAATGGAGTCCAGCCCTTGACCGAATAAAATCTTCCTCTTGAACGGAAGAGAAAGGAGTCTGGATTTAGAAGTCATATCCGCAGACCAAGACTTCAACCAGACAGCCCAGCGGGGTAGGACCGCAAAGCCAGAAGCCTTTGCATTTATGCGAATAATCTGCATATTCGGGTCACAGATGAAAGAGTTAGCATTTCTCAGTGCTTTAATTCTCTCCTAAATATCCTCGAGGGGAGTCTCCACCTCAATAAGCTCTGACAGAGTGTCACACCAGTAGGTAGCTGCTCCAGCAACCGTGGCTACAGCGGTTGAAATAAAAACCCAGTATGTTGGAAACATCTTCCTCAGAAAAGTTTCCATTTTCTTATCCATAGGCTCTCTAAAAGAAGAACTATCCTCCAAAGGGATAGTAGTATGCTTAGCCAGCGTAGAGATAGCGCCATCCACCTTAGGGATGGAGCCCCACAAATCTAATTGAGAATTAGGGACCAGGAATAATTTTTTAAAAGTAAACCAGGGGGAAAAAGAGGTTCCTACTCTTTCCCATTGGTTACTAATAATGTTCACCATCTAAACTGGCACAGAAAAAGTCAGAGGGACCTTCCTATCTTCATAAACCCTGTCAAATTTAGGGATCTTAGGTTCCTCAGGGAGTCTAGCCTCTGGAACCTCTAGCGTAGACAGAACCTCCTTTAATAAAAAACGCAGAAGCTCAATTTTAACCCTTTAAGGACACAGCTTTCAGTTTGCTCAATTGTTTTATGACAGAAAAATTCTGTCATATGTCCTTAAGAGGTTAAATCTAAAAGGAGGGTTCCTCCGCTGAAGGAGGTTTAGAAATTAAAGTCTCCGACTCAGAATGTTCACCCTCTGAAGCCACAGAGGTTAACTCATCCTGGGATAGCTGGGACATAGTAGCTAAATCTGACAAATATTTAGATGACTCTAGGTCAGGAGAACGTTTAACCTTTCTCTTGCGTTTGTTAGAGCGAGGTAAGGCATTCAGGGCCACAGACACCGCCGATTGTAACTGCGCGCTAAAGTCCGCTGGGAAAAGCCCCCCTCCAGATTGAGGATTAGATGAGCCGCGGGGAACTGCATGTGGTGTGGGTACTGTAGAAAGGGTAGTAATTTCTCAGGACCCAGATTCCTGAGAAGTAGACGGCTCAGAGGGGCTAAAAGCGCTATGAGTATTAGCAGGCTTGTCTCCCTTCTTAGACTTTAGAACAGTGTTTAGGCAAATGGAACAAAATTGAGCAGGCGGGCAAACCACAGCCTCCTCACAATATAAACAGGAATTATTAATCAGTACAGAAGGAGCGGAACCTTCTAATGTAGTATCAGAGTCATCCATAGCTTTGTATAAACCCACAGAAGGACAAACAAAAAGAAACGTTTTTATTTTAAAAACGGCACCTTAATACTCACAATGGTTGGGGCACTGACCACCTCCTAGACCCTGACAGCTAACAGTGAACACGCTCTCCTCAGGAATGATGTCTGCAGCAGGATCTTAGGAAATGAAAGAGACCGCACCCGGTCACATGGTACGTAAGACAGGACTTCCCCTGTTATGAAAAAGGGCGCTAAGCTATTATGAGCTGCACAACACTTCAAAAACGAAAGTAAAACCTGTTGGTTCCAAGCCAAAAAACAGTCTAGGAGCCCAAAAAAACTCTCACATTAAGCAGATATAAATTCCCAAGCTGTTCAAATAATCTCCCTGAAGGAGATATTAACCCTTGATCCTATCCAGGTATAAAGAAGCCACACTGTGATCCTGTATAGCGTTTTAAAGTGTATATATATTAAAAAAACGGTCTTACCCTCCAGGATCCATGCTGTGGAACAGGCACAGCCTCTCAAGTGTGACAATCATTTAGCAGCGCTTCTGACATGGACTTGAGTGTGTAACAGCAAGCAGTGAAACTCGTCAACACTGATTGCTCAGGAGTTGTTAGCGACATTCTGGATGGGTTCACAGACTCTAACTTTCATCAATACTCTCACTGAGAGGTTGACATGATTACTTAAATCTCCAGTCCTTTCTTGAAAGGGAACTTACCCATTACAGGACTATCCAAATCTTCTGCCACCTCCTATAGTGATGAAAGGCAAAGAATGACTGGGGGATAGGGGAAGCGGGAGGGATATTTAAAGGGACAGTCTACACCAGAATTTTTATTGTTTTAAAAGATAGATAATCCCTTTATTACCCATTTCCCAGTTTTGCATAACCAACACAGTTATAATAATATACTTTTAACCTCTGTGATTATCTTGTATATAAGCCTCTGCAAACTGCCCCCTTTTTCAGTTCTTTTGACAGACTTGCAGTCTAGCCAATCAGTGCCTGCTTCCAGATAACTTCTCGTGCACGAGCACAGTGTTATCTATATGAAATACGTGAACTAACACCCTCTAGTGGTGAAAAACTGTTAAAATGCAATCTGAAAGAGGTGGGCTTCAAGGTCTAAGAAATTAGCATATGAACCTCCTAGGTTAAGCTTTCAACTAAGAATACCAAAAGAACAAAGCAAAATTGGTGATAAAAGTAAATTGGAAAAATGTTTAAAATTACATGCTCTATCTGAATCATGAAAGTTTATTTTGGCCTAGACTGTCCATTTAAGCATTTGGATGGGGTGTCTTTGCCTCCTCCTGGTAACCAGGTGTTGTATTTCCCAACAGTAAGGAATGAAGTTGTGGACTCTCCCTGCTTTAAGGAAGAAAACAGCTATTTTAATTGTAAGAATAAACCCAAAGTATCAATTTGCAATACTCTCCAGCTGATATACCAAGGCATTGGGAACACATTCAGGGGGACAAACTTACAGCATGGTGTCCCTTTAATACTCAACCTGAGTAGCCCAATGGTGATTAAACATAAACTTCAGGTTCCCCGAGGAGCAGGTGCCCCGCCCTAGAGGGTACGCTGATGTTAATTATGTTGCTAAGGAACATTTTGTCTGTGATTGGCTGCCCCAACACACCCTTATGTTCATATCTTATGAAGTTATTAGTGGGAGAACTTCTACTTGTTAAAGTAAAACTACGTTTTTATAGCTTCAGGTCACAAATTCTTCATCCAAAATAAATTTCTAAAATGCAATTCCTAATAGAAGATACACAAATATAAGCAAAAATGATGGAACACTTGTGTTCAAGTCAGACTTTGCATGACCTTTTCATGCAGCTGGAAGTTTCCTATTGGTCCAGATCAGGTTTGTAAAAAATAAAAATTATATATATATATATATATATATATATATATATATATACACACAGAGACACAAAACTAGGAGACTCACTTATCCATTTGTTTGAGCTGTTGTTATGAACTGCAGGGGCGGGTCTAAACCATAAAATCTGACCACAAAGCTAAACATCACTATGCACAGGATACACATGGGGTGCTGCCTTTATTATTATTTATGTACAGCACTGGGCACCTAAATGGGCACTAGCTTGCAGTGCATTTAGTACCTGTCAGGTTTGGAGTGATAAAGTAATGAATTGGTGTGCATAGCGCCCCCTAGCACCTGCTAGAACCACCGCTGATAAGCCTGCTGTAATATGTATGATGGCATAAATTGGTGCAGAGAATTTGCCCTCTGTTTATATTGCTTGTCGGCAGATTGACATCTGGCAGAGCCTGCTGCTTAGAGGGTTCTCAGCTTCAGACACCTGGTGGAACTGGGAGTACTTCCAGCAACATAAGAAGGTGCATTGTATACTCTGATCACGTATATAAGGTGCACCATACTATCTGTGATCGTTGTATAATTTAATTTTTAAAACTGACACTAACAGGAATTGGTGGTCTAATATCACTGTGTCTTTTCAAATAATACCTAAAATTCAGATACACACACAGATATATATACTGTATATGTATATATATATCTATATATATATATATACATACATACACGTATCCTATAGTTTATACAGTGTAAAACATCTCTGGCAGACAAGCTGTTACAATTACCAGGCTTCTCTGTACAATAATATTGTACATTTGGCAGGACACAAACGTATTGCAAGACTGATATATTGTATTCTAGGTAATTGTGGTTTATGCCATATTCAAAATGTTATAGGCCTTGTTGGTAACAAATGAGTTAATTGTATAATGTTGCTGCCCTGCGGCTGTAGATGATCTGTGGCTGAAGCCTTTGTGCCAGAAGAGGAAATAACGCTATGAGAATAATTGAATGGAACTGGAATGTTTAGTAATACAAAGAAAAAAATATCCCAGCGGGAGTACAACATCTCTCAGCAGGAGAGATCCAGAGAGAATGCGTCACATGCTGTGCGCTTAGAAATGGAATGGAAATCAGAAATCATAAATAACTATACAGCTGGCCCTCAGTGCATTAATGCTGCATGTATACAAACTATATATATTTGTTTCATTATGTGCAAAACTGTGTACAGTAACTGCAGGGGAAGAGAGACTATGGGAACAGAAATACAGTGTGCAACACAAACCTCAGGGGAGGAACCAGGAAAAGCAGAACCCTAGGGGCAAGGCATAGTAGAAAGAGATTTTTTTTTTTTAAAATAGTGGACACAAGAGAAGCAGAAAGGGGGGGCATAAAAAAGCAGAGGGCTTGAGGGCAAAGAAATATTAAAAAAAAACTCGTAGGAAGGAGGGCATAGGAGCAGCAAGGTCCATTTTGATGAATTAGTGCCTGTTTTTTAATAATCCTATTAAAAACAAGGGCACTTTAATTCATCAAAATTGATATTTCACTGTTTTCTTCAAAAACTTACCTTTTAATCCTTGCAGCAGCTCCAGCGATTCCCCCGGCCGTCGGAAGCCTCTGCAGACGTCAGAAATGACAAATCAGGCTTCCTCCAATCACGGCTTCCCCCCTGGGGGAATCTTGGCCTGATGCAACGCCGTGATTGGAGGAAGCCGGATTCGTCATTTTGGACCTGCGAAGGCGGCTTACGACGGGCGGAGGAAGTGCTGGAGCAGCTGCCAGGATTAAAAGGTAAGTTTTTGAAGAAAACAGTGAAATGTCAATTTTGATGAATTAAAGTGCCCTTGTTTTTAATAGGATTATTAAAAACCGGGCACTAATTCATCAAAATTGACCTTCACTTTAAGTCTCTGAGGGAGAGTAAGAACCTCAGAGTGTAGAGCACAGGACACAGAACCTTGGAGGAGGGCACAAGGAACCTTAAGGAAAGGTACTACAAATCATGGAGTAGAGGAGAGAACCTTAGGGAAAGCAAAAGAGACACAGGAGTTATTGAAGAGAGCATAGGGACATGGGGAGCCTCTCAGATGCCAGCTCATAGGGTGGGGGTTTGTTATAATTGATAAACAAAGCTTTAGAGAACCACTGACATGTGGCACACAATGTATTTTGCTACATTTTAATGCTCTAAAAGTCAATCTCGTTTGCAGATACATTTACTATATGGATTATTTAATACAAAACTTAATATACTTTTAATAGTACAATAAATACAAAAAAGTAGAAAATCTGTCAGGTAGTTATCTTAAGCCAGCACCTTATCAATGCTGTTAACTTTTAAGACATGGTAAGGGCATTTAACCTCGCAAGCTCTGGTCTATGCACTGATAATCTGTCATCTGCTGGTTTACTATGACCTATATTTATAGACCCTTTACCCATTGTGATACCGGCCCCTCTGTAAGTACCGTAGTGGGAGTCTCTCAGCTAATGTATAAATACTAACCTAACCCCACGGTTCCTGCTATCTGCCTTTCTCCCTACTGCAAATAAAGAGAAATAATTCACACTATTATGTTTTTATACAAGGTATAAAAAGCTTAAGACATTTCCTTGACATTCCTTGCTATTGACCAGAGCAGAGCCATAAAAATAACAAAAACTAAGCATAAAGGGCTAGATTACAAGTGGAGCTAAACAATATCAGTGTTATTGAGCGCTAACTCTGCTCAAGTCAAATCAATAGCGTTCCTATTGTGCTTGTATTACAAGTTGAAAGTAAAATGTTACTGCGCCTGAGTCTTTTCCTCGCGCACTAACATCTGGAGGTCAGACAGTGCAGCCGCGCTAGCCCTTTCCCCATAGATTTCTAGCTTTAGCTTGCACGTTAACCCAATGGTGTGCTAGGCCAGCTGTGCTAAAGCCAAAGGGGTGTTAAGATATACTTGACCTATATTCTTCACTTAGAACAAATTGTTCTTTTTATTTTTAAATATATACATCAATATATTTATGGGTATATATATTTAAAATATATAGCTATAGATCTATATGAGTGGAACATGCGCCAGAATAACTGAGGTTATAGCACAGGTTGTGAGTGGAACATGCGCCCGAATGACTGAGGTTATAGTACAGGGTGTGAGTGGAACATGCGACCGAATAACTGAGGTTATAGCACACAGTGTGAATGGTACATGCGCCAGAGTAGCTGAGGTTATAGTACAGGGTGTGAGTGGAACATGTGCCAGAATAACTGAGGTTATAGCACAGTGTGAGTGGTACATGCGCTAGAGTAACTGAGGTTATAGCACAGGGTGTGAGTGGTACATGCGCTAGAGTAACTGAGGTTATAGCACAGGGTGTGAGTGGAACATGTGCCAGAATAACTGAGGTTATAGCACACGGTGTGAGTGGTACATGCGCCAGACTAACTGTGGTTATAGCACACGGTGTGAATGGTACATGCGCCAGAGTAACTGAGGTTATAGCACAGGGTGTGAATGGTACATGCGCCAGACTAACTGAGGTTATAGCACACAGTGTGAGTGGTACATGCGCTAGAGTAACTGAGGTTATAGTACAGGGTGTGAGTGGCACATGCGCCAGAGTAGCTGAGATTTTAGCACAGAGTGTGAGTGGTACATGCACCAGAATAACTGAGGTTATAGCAAAGAGTGCAAGTGGCACATGCGCCAGAATAACTGACGTTATAGCACAGAATGTGAATGGTACATGCGCCAGACTAACTGAGGTTATAGCACACAGTGTGAGTGGTACATGCGCTAGAGTAACTGAGGTTATGCGCCAGAGTAGTTGAGGTTTTAGCACAGGGTGTGAGTGGCACATGCGCCAGACTGAAGTTATAGCACACAGTGTGAGTGGTACATGCGCTAGAGTAACTGAGGTTATAGCACAGGGTGTGAGTGGTACATGCGCCAGACTAACTGAAGTTATAGCACAGGATGTGAATGGTACATGCGCCAGACTAACTGAAGTTATATCACAGGGTGTGAGTGGTATGTGCGCCAGAATAACTGAGGTTATAGCACAGGGTGTGAATGGTACATGCGCCAGAGTAACTAATGTTATAGCACAGGGTGTGAATGGTACATGCGCCAGACTAACTGAAGTTATAGCACAGGGTGTGAATGGTACATGCGCCAGACTAACTGAAGTTATAGCACAGGGTGTGAGTGGTATGTGCGCCAGAGTAACTAATGTTATAGCACAGGGTGTGAATGGTACATGCGCCAGACTAACTGAAGTTATAGCACAGGGTGTGAATGGTACATGCGCCAGACTAACTGAAGTTATAGCACAGGGTGTGAGTGGTATGTGCGCCAGTGTAACTAATGTTATAGCACAGGGTGTGAATGGTACATGTGCCAGACTAACTGAAGTTATAGCACAGGGTGTGAATGGTACATGCGCCAGAGTAACTAATGTTATAGCACAGGGTGTGAATGGTACATGCGCCAGACTAACTGAAGTTATAGCACAGGGTGTGAATGGTACATGCGCCAGACTAACTGAAGTTATAGCACAGGGTGCGAGTGGTACGTGCGCCAGAATAACTGAGGTTATAGCACAGGGTGTGAATGGTACATGCGCCAGAGTAACTAATGTTATAGCACAGGGTGTGAGTGGAACATGCAGAAAGCAAAAGTGGCACAGTGCCGAGTGCTTTCATGTCAGACAAATAAATGTTTTAGTGATAAATGGGGAGCCAAGGTAATGACACAACAGGCTAGATACTTCACCTGTGCTTTCTAGGTATCGTTAGCGGATGTTACTATAGTTGTACCCAAAACACGATATATCACACAGCAAAGGAGAACCGCTAGCAATATGGAAAAGCAATCAGTGCAACTGCAACACTTAGCAACCAGGCTTGTAAAATGAGTGCTATAAATCTAATTGAACAATACAAGTGTAAAAAAGTCACATTGGAAAAAATACGATCCCTCTCAGAAACATTACTGAACTGAACAAAGAGCTGGCCGAGGGCGTTCTGGGCATTCCAGAGGCGAATTTAGGGTTTTTCACCTCAAACATGTGAAACTCATAGAGTGTCTATTGTCCCTATGAATTAGTTCATCTTGTGATTGTGCTGCGCTATTTAAAGGTTGACACATTTTTTTTCTTTTTTTTTTAAAGGGACAGTCTACAATATAATTGTTATTGTTTTTAAAGATAGATAATCCCTTTATTACCCATTCCCCAGTTTTGCATAACCATCACAGTTATATTAATACATGATTTACCTCTGTGATTACCTTGTATCTAAGGGGCATATTTATCAAGCTCCGTATGGAGCTTGATGCCCCGTGTTTCTGGCGCGCCTTCAGGCTAAAGACCGCTGCTCCATAACCTGTCCGCCTGCTCTGAGGCGGCGGACAGACATTACCAGAAATCAACCCGATCGTATACGATCGGGTTGATTGACACTCCCTGCTAGTGGCCGATTGGCCGCGAATCTGCAGGGGGCGGCATTGCACCAACAGTTCAAAGAGAGCGTATACTGTCGGCATTTATCGATGTGCAGCGGACATGATCCGCTATATCGGATCATGTCTGCTCGCACAATGATAATTTGGCCCCTAAGCATCTTCTGACAGCCCCCTGATCACATGACTTTTTATTTATTATCTCTTGACTTGCATTTAGTACTGTGTTGTGCTAACTCTTAAATAACTCCCCGGACGTCAGGACATTGTTATCTATATGGCTCACATGAACTAGCAGTCACTTGGTGTGAAAAGCAAATAAAAAAGCATGTGATAAGAAGCTGTCTGTAGTGGCTTAGAAATAGGCAGAAAGTTAGAGGTTTCAATATTATAAAGTTTATTAATATAACAATGTTGGTTGTGCAAAGCTGGGGAATGGCTAGTAAAGGCGTTAGCTAACTTGTTAAACAATAACAATTTTAGTGTAGACTGTCTCTTTAACTACTTTGATATTTTTGTTAGACTGGGAGTTTTTTTCTCATTTTGATTCATTTGTTCTGTAATGTTTTGAGCACATTTTGTGGTGCCGGTATCCTTGACGGTGAAATACTAAGTGCCATGTGAGAGAGCTGATCTTGCAACTGGTAGCTGTAACGAATGGGACTAAATCTTTGTGCACTGTGTGATGGGGCAGTTTTATCAGCGATATAATATGTTTATATAATGACTGAGATTATTGTATGAATATTTTACATGACACCCCCTGCACATACTGTCCCTTTAGGACACTGAGCGCACACAACTTACCGCCATATTATATATTACACAGACCCATGAAGTAACAATCCAATCATATACCAAGCAAAAGGCCTCAGAATAAAAAGTTTGTAGAAGTAAGAAAAATGCTAAAAAAGATCCCCACCCCTCCTTTGCCTGAATATTGTCAAGCAGACATTATTTTTTATATATTAAATACAATTATTTATATATTACGTAATAAAATCTATTAAAGCAGTAAAATAGAGAATATTTACACAGGTTACAACAGTCGATATCTTCTGACTTCATTTTTTTTTTTTAAATCACCCTTTTTCCCACTAATTTTCTTGTTAGTTTGTGAACATTAAACAGACATTTTAGTTGTGGGCCTCCCGGGAATTTCTTCCTTCTGTTAATAACAATAGAAGATATTGCTTAGTATTAATGTCTGAGGCTCTATGGCACCAGAGGGAGACGCAAAGTGGCGTTTACAGATGCTTCTTCCTTGTAAGCTCAGGTTGTGCACAAAATCCCTCTGCATTCAGCGATGGCGCAATGTGTATTATTGCTGAGAACTGTAATGCCCAAATCCAATGGTTAAACAGATGCTTTTGCATTAACCCGATCCCCTCCTACCTTCCTTTTGCTGCATTGTGTTGCTTATTTATTTGTGCTTTCTCAAAATTCAGAAAAAGGGGAAATTTGCCATGAGATGGAAATAGGAGCAGACTGGGTACAGATTCACTTGTCTGGTGAGGATTTTATAGAGCAGGTTATGTCAACTGCAAGCTCTGCTGGGTACAGATTCACTTGTCTGGTGAGGATTTTATAGAGCAGGTTATGTCAACTGCAAGCTCTGCTGGGTACAGATTCACTTGTCTGGTGAGGATTTTATAGAGCAGGTTATGTCAACTGCAAGCTCTGCTGGGTACAGATTCACTTGTCTGGTGAGGATTTTATAGAGCAGGTTATGTCAACTGCAAGCTCTGCTGGGTACAGATTCACTTGTCTGGTGAGGATTTTATAGAGCAGGTTATGTCAACTGCAAGCTCTGCTGGGTACAGATTCACTTGTCTGGTGAGGATTTTATAGAGCAGGTTATGTCAGCTGCAAGCTCTGCTGGGTGCAGACTGCACACAGTGTAACCTTAGGTTAGTGGATGGTCAGGAGCAGACTGCCGGGTGCTGAGCTAAGTAAAGCCTCAGGTGAGTGCAGGTACTGTAGGGTGGATGTTCTGTTACCGCAGGCTGCGCTTGGTGAATAAGCCATTTGCACTACACTGGGCAGAGCCTCTGTAGGTCCTATGGTGAAGTGAAGCAAATAACTTGGGGCACAGGGCAGGATGGGTACATCTCTTAAGTGTCCTTTGCTTCCTCTTCGGTGATTTTGGAAGATGCCCCTGAATTTTCTATCCTCTGTAATAGCCATGATTCTATCTCTTCGAACACAGAAGTGCTGACCTCCGGCAGCTCCTTGTGTAAAGCGTGAAAGCTGTTTTCATAAACCTGCAGGTATAAAGCGCTCACATTAAGCTCTGCTATCTCCCAATGAAAGAGTTAATCAGAGTTTGTCAGACTGGAGAGATGGCTTGTGTTTTAGTTGAAGGTGGTGTGTACATAAATTACTGAGGGGAGAGGGGGTCAGCCAATGTTTAAAAGCATTAGACGCGAATGCTAGTATTTGGTAAAAGTCTTAAATATGTACAGTATTAAAGTTAATGGACAGGGTGTTTATGCTATCAAGACTTCAGCTGGCTTCTGTGTAAACACCAAACAAAATATGAGCATTCCAAGCTAGAGACTCATTTTAATTGGAACTAGCAATACACAGTATAAGCAGACTATAACTATGTACATATGGCTGTACTGTGTGTGTGTGTGACTGTTACAGTGTGTACATACAGCTGTACTGTGTGTGTGTGACTGTTACAGTGTGTACATACAGCTGTACTGTGTGTGTGTGACTGTTACAGTGTGTACATATAGCTGTACTGTGTGTGTGACTGTTACAGTGTGTACATACAGCTGTACTGTGTGTGTGTGACTGTTACAGTGTGTACATACGGCTGTACTGTGTGTGTGACTGTTACAGTGTGTACAAACGGCTGTACTGTGTGTGTGACTGTTACAGTGTGTACATACAGCTGTACTGTGTGTGTGTGTGTGTGTGTGACTGTTACAGTGTTTACATACTGTTGTACTGTGTGTGTGTGTGTGTGTGTGTATGACTGTTACAGTGTGTACATACAGCTGTACTGTGTGTGTCTAAGTGTGTGACTGTTACAGTGTGTACATACGGCTATACTGTGTGTGTGACTGTTACAGTGTGTACATACAGCTGTTCTGTGTGTGTGTGACTGTTACAGTGTGTACATACAGCTGTACTGTGTGTGTGTGTGTGTGTGTGTGTGTGACTGTTACAGTGTGTACATATGGCTGTACTGTGTGTGTGTGACTGTTACAGTGTGTACATACAGCTGCACTGTGTGTGTGTGTGACTGTTACAGTGTGTACATACGGCTGTACTGTGTGTGTGTGTGTGTGTGTGTGACTGTTACAGTGTGTACATACAGCTGTACTGTGTGTGTGTGACTGTTACAGTGTGTACATATGGCTGTACTGTGAGTGTGACTGTTACAGTGTGTACATACAGCTGTACTGTGTGTGTGTGTGTGTGTGTGTGACTGTTACAGTGTGTACATACGGCTATACTGTGTGTGTGACTGTTACAGTGTGTACATACAGCTGTTCTGTGTGTGTGTGACTGTTACAGTGTGTACATACAGCTGTACTGTGTGTGTGTGACTGTTACAGTGTGTACATATGGCTGTACTGTGTGTGACTGTTACAGTGTGTACATACAGCTGTACTGTGTGTGTGTGTGTGACTGTTACAGTGTCTACATACAGCTGTACTGTGTGTGTGTGTGTGTGTGACTGTTACACAGTACAGCTGTATGTACACACTGTAACAGTCACACACACAGTACAGCTGTATGTACACACTGTGTGTGTGTGTGACTGTTACAGTGTGTACATACAGCTGTACTGTGTGTGTGTGACTGTTACAGTGTGTACATACGGCTGTACTGTGTGTGTGACTGTTACCGTGTGTACATACGGCTGTTCTCTGTGTGTGTGTGTGACTGTTACAGAGTGTACATACAGCCGTACTGTGTGTGTCTGTGTGTGTGACTGTTACAGTATGTACATACGGCTATACTGTGTGTGACTGTTACAGTGTGCACATCGCTGTTCTGTGTGTGTGTGTGACTATTACAGTGTGTTCATACAGCTGTACTGTGTGTGACTGTTACAGTGTGTACATACAGCTGTTCTGTGTGTGTCTGTGACTGTTACAGTGTGTACATACAGCTGTACTGTGAGTGTAATTGTTACAGTGTGTACATACGGCTGTACTGTGTGTGTGTGTGTGACTGTTACAGTGTGTACATACGGCTGTACTGTGTGTGTGTGTGTGTGTGACTGTTACAGTGTGTACATACAGCTGTACTGTGTGTGTGTGTGACTATTACAGTGTGTACATACGTGTGTGTGACTATTACAGTGTGTACATACAGCTGTACTGTGTGTGTGTGTGACTGTTACATTGTCTACATACAGCTGTACTGTGTGTGTAACTGCTACAGTGTGTACATACGGCTGTACTGTGTGTGTGACTGTTACAGTGTGTACATACAGCTGCACTGTGTGTGTGACTGTTACAGTGTGTACATACGGCTGTACTGTGTGTGTTTGACTGTTACAGTGTGTACATACAGCTGTACTGTGTGTGTGTGACTGTTACAGTGTGTACATACAGCTGTACTGTGTGTGTGTGACTGTTACAGTGTGTACATACGGCTGTACTGTGTGTGTGACTGTTACTGTGTGTACATACGGCTGTTCTCTGTGTGTGTGAGACTGTTACAGTGTGTAAATACGGCTGTACTGTGTGTGTGACTGTTACAGTGTGTACATACGGCTGTACTGTGTGTGTGTGTGTGTGTGTGTGTGAGACTGTTACAGTGTGTACATATGGCTATACTGTGTGTGTGTGACTGTTACAGTGTTTACATACGGCTGTACTGTGTGTGTGACTGTTACAGTGTGTGCATACAGCTGTATTGTGTGTGTGTGACTGTTACAGTGTGTACATACAGCTGTACTGTGTGTGTGTGTGACTGTTACAGTGTCTACATATGGCTGTACTGTGTGTGTGTAACTGTTACAGTGTGTACATACGGCTGTACTGTGTGTGTGTAACTGTTACAGTGTGTACATACGGCTGTACTGTGTGTGTGTGTGACTGTTACAGGGTGTACATACGGCTGTACTGTGTGTGTGTGTGTGTGCGACTGTTACAGTGTGCACATACGGTTGTACTGTGTGTGTGTGACTGTTACAGTGTCTACATACAGCTGTACTGTGTGTGTGTGTGTGTGTAACTGTTACAGTGTCTACATACAGCTGTACTGTGTGTGTGTGTGACTGTTATAGTGTGTACATACAGCTGTACTGTGTGTGTGTGTGTGTGTGTGTGCACCTGTTACAGTGTGTACATACAGCTGTACTGTGTGTGTGTGTGTGACTGTTACAGTGTGTACATACAGCTGTACTGTGTATGTGTGTGTGTGTGTGACTGTTACAGTGTGTACATACAGCTGTACTGTGTGTGTGTGTGTGACTGTTACAGTGTTTACATACAGCTGTTCTGTGTGTGTGTGTGTGTGTGTGACTGTTACAGTGTGTACATACAGCTGTACTGTGTGTGTGTGTGACTGTTACCGTGTGTACATACAGCTGTACTGTGTGTGTGTGTGTGTGACTGTTACAGTGTGTACATACAGCTGTACTGTGTGTGTGTGACTGTTACAGTGTGTACATACAGCTGTACTGTGTGTGTGTGACTGTTACAGTGTGTACATACAGCTGTACTGTGTGTGTGTGTGACTGTTACAGTGTTTACATACAGCTGTACTGTGTGTGTGTGTGTGTGTGCGACTGTTACAGTGTGTACATACAGCTGTACTGTGTGTGTGTGTGTGTGTGTGTGTGACTGTTAGTGTGTACATACAGCTGTACTGTGTGTGTGTGACTGTTACAGTGTGTACATACAGCTGTACTGTGTGTGTGTGTGCGTGACTGTTGCAGTGTGTACATACAGCTGTACTGTGTGTGTGTGTGACTGTTACAGTGTGTACATACAGCTGTACTGTGTGTGTGACTGTTACAGTGTTTACATACAGCTGTACTGTGTGTGACTGTTAGTGTGTACATACAGCTGTGCTGTGTCTGTGTGTGTGTGTGACTGTTACAGTGTGTACATACGGCTGTACTGTGTGTGTGTGTGTGTGTGTGACTGTTACAGTGTGTACATACAGATGTACTGTGTGTGTGTGTGCCTGCTACAGTCCGTATATATACAGCTGTACTGTGTTTGTGTGAGTGACTGCTACAGTGTTTACATTCGGCTGTACTGTGTGTGTGTGTGTATGCGACTGTTACAGTGTCTACATACAGCTGTACTGTGTGTGTGTGTGACTGTTACAGTGTTTACATACGGCTGTACTGTGTGTGTGACTGTTACAGTGTGTACATACAGCTGTACTGTGTGTGTGTGACTGACTGTTACAGTGTGTACATACAGCTGTACTAAGTGTGTGTGACTGTTAGTGTGTACATATGGCTGTACTGTGTGTGTGTGTGAGACTGTTACTGTGTGCACATACAGCTGTACTGTCTATTACAGTGTGTACATACAGCTGTACTGTGGTGTGTGTGTCTGCTACAGTGTGTACATACAGCTGTACTGTGTGTGTGTAGCTGCTACAGTGTGTACATACAGCTGCACTGTGTGTGTGTGTGTGTGTGTGTGTGTGACTGTTACAGTGTGTACATACAGCTGTGCTGTGTGTGTGTTGCTACTACAGTGTGTACATACAGCTGTACTGTGTGTGTGTGTGTGTGTGTGTGTGTGACTGTTACAGTGTGTACATACAGCTGTACTGTGTGTGTGACTGTTACAGTGTGTACATACAGCTGTACTGTGTGTGTGACTGTTACAGTGTGTACATACAGCTGTACTGTGTGTGTGTGTGTGTGTGTGTGTGACTGTCACTGTGTGTACATACAGCTGTACTGTGTGTGTGACTGTTACAGTGTGTACATACAGCTGTACTGTGTGTGTGTGTGTGTGTGTGCGACTATTACAGTGTGTACATACAGCTGTACTGTGTGTGTGTGTGACTGTTACAGTGTGTACATACAGCTGTACTGTGTGTGTGACTGTTACAGTGTGTACATACAGCTGTAGTGTGTGTGTGTGTGTGACTGTTACAGTGTGTACATAGAGCTGTACTGTGTGTGTGTGTGTGACTGTTGCAGTGTGTACATACAGCTGTACTGTGTGTGTGTGTGTGACTGACTGTTACAGTGTGTACATACAGCTGTACTGTGTGTATGTGTGTGACTGTTACAGTGTTTACATACAGCTTTACTGTGTGTGTGACTGTTACAGTGTGTACATACGGCTGTACTGTGTGTGTGTGTGACTGTTACAGTGTGTACATACAGCTGTACTGTGTCTGTGTGTGTGTGTGACTGTTACAGTGTGTACATACGGCTGTACTTTGTGTGTGTGACTGTTACTGTGTGTACATACAGATGTACTGTGTGTGTGTGTGACTGTTACAGTGTGTACATACAGCTGTACTGTGTGTGTGTGACTGTTACTGTGTGTACATACAGCTGTACTTTGTGTGTGACTGTTACAGTGTGTACATACAGCTGTACTGTGTGTGTGTGTGACTGTTACAGTGTTTACATACAGCTGTACTGTGTTTGTGACTGTTACAGTGTGTACATAAAGCTGTACTGTGTGTGTGTGTGTGACTGTTACTGTGTGTACATACAGCTGTACTGTGTGTGTAACTGTTACAGTGTGTACATAAAGCTGTACTGTGTGTGTGACTGTTACTGTGTGCACATACAGCTGTACTGTCTATTACAGTGTGTACATACAGCTGTAATGTGGTGTGTGTGTCTGCTACAGTGTGTACATACAGCTGTACTGTGTGTGTGTAGCTGCTACAGTGTGTACATACAGCTGCACTGTGTGTGTGTGACTGTTACAGTGTGTACATACAGCTGTGCTGTGTGTGTGTTGCTACTACAGTGTGTACATACAGCTGTACTGTGTGTGTGTGTGTGTGACTGTTACAGTGTGTACATACAGCTGTACTGTGTGTGTGACTGTTACAGTGTGTACATACAGCTGTACTGTGTGTGTGACTGTTACAGTGTGTAAATACAGCTGTACTGTGTGTGTGTGTGTGTGACTGTCACTGTGTGTACATACAGCTGTACTGTGTGTGTGACTGTTACAGTGTGTACATACAGCTGTACTGTGTGTGTGTGTGTGTGTGTGTGTGTGCGACTATTACAGTGTGTACATACAGCTGTACTGTGTGTGTGTGTGACTGTTACTGTGTGCACATACAGCTGTACTGTCTATTACAGTGTGTACATACAGCTGTACTGTGGTGTGTGTGTCTGCTACAGTGTGTACATACAGCTGTACTGTGTGTGTGTAGCTGCTACAGTGTGTACATACAGCTGCACTGTGTGTGTGTGTGACTGTTACAGTGTGTACATACAGCTGTGCTGTGTGTGTGTTGCTACTACAGTGTGTACATACAGCTGTACTGTGTGTGTGACTGTTACAGTGTGTACATACAGCTGTACTGTGTGTGTGACTGTTACAGTGTGTACATACAGCTGTACTGTGTGTGTGACTGTTACAGTGTGTACATACAGCTGTACTGTGTGTGTGTGTGTGTGTGTGTGTGTGACTGTCACTGTGTGTACATACAGCTGTACTGTGTGTGTGACTGTTACAGTGTGTACATACAGCTGTACTGTGTGTGTGTGTGTGTGTGTGTGTGTGCGACTATTACAGTGTGTACATACAGCTGTACTGTGTGTGTGTGTGACTGTTACAGTGTGTACATACAGCTGTACTGTGTGTGTGACTGTTACAGTGTGTACATACAGCTGTACTGTGTGTGTGTGTGTGTGTGTGTGACTGTTACAGTGTGTACATACAGCTGTACTGTGTGTGTGTGTGTGACTGTTGCAGTGTGTACATACAGCTGTACTGTGTGTGTGTGTGTGACTGACTGTTACAGTGTGTACATACAGCTGTACTGTGTGTATGTGTGTGACTGTTACAGTGTTTACATACAGCTGTACTGTGTGTGTGACTGTTACAGTGTGTACATACGGCTGTACTGTGTGTGTGTGTGACTGTTACAGTGTGTACATACAGCTGTACTGTGTCTGTGTGTGTGTGTGACTGTTACAGTGTGTACATACGGCTGTACTTTGTGTGTGTGTGTGTGTGTGTGACTGTTACTGTGTGTACATACAGATGTACTGTGTGTGTGTGTGTGTGTGTGTGACTGTTACAGTGTGTACATACAGCTGTACTGTGTGTGTGACTGTTACTGTGTGTACATACAGCTGTACTTTGTGTGTGACTGTTACAGTGTGTACATACAGCTGTACTGTGTGTGTGTGTGACTGTTACAGTGTTTACATACAGCTGTACTGTGTGTGTGACTGTTACAGTGTGTACATAAAGCTGTACTGTGTGTGTGTGTGTGACTGTTACTGTGTGTACATACAGCTGTACTGTGTGTGTGACTGTTACAGTGTGTACATAAAGCTGTACTGTGTGTGTGTGTGTGACTGTTACTGTGTGCACATACAGCTGTACTGTCTATTACAGTGTGTACATATAGCTGTACTGTGGTGTGTGTGTCTGCTACAGTGTGTACATACATCTGTACTGTGTGTGTGTAGCTGCTACAGTGTGTACATACAGCTGCACTGTGTGTGTGTGTGTGACTGTTACAGTGTGTACATACAGCTGTACTGTGTGTGTGACTGTTACAGTGTGTACATACAGCTGTACTGTGTGTGTGACTGTTACAGTGTGTACATACAGCTGTACTGTGTGTGTGTGTGTGACTGTCACTGTGTGTACATACAGCTGTACTGTGTGTGTGACTGTTACAGTGTGTACATACAGCTGTACTGTGTGTGTGTGTGTGTGCGACTATTACAGTGTGTACATACAGCTGTACTGTGTGTGTGTGTGACTGTTACTGTGTGCACATACAGCTGTACTGTCTATTACAGTGTGTACATACAGCTGTACTGTGGTGTGTGTGTCTGCTACAGTGTGTACATACAGCTGTACTGTGTGTGTGTAGCTGCTACAGTGTGTACATACAGCTGCACTGTGTGTGTGTGTGTGTGTGTGTGTGTGTGTGACTGTTACAGTGTGTACATACAGCTGTGCTGTGTGTGTGTTGCTACTACAGTGTGTACATACAGCTGTACTGTGTGTGTGACTGTTACAGTGTGTACATACAGCTGTACTGTGTGTGTGACTGTTACAGTGTGTACATACAGCTGTACTGTGTGTGTGACTGTTACAGTGTGTACATACAGCTGTACTGTGTGTGTGTGTGTGTGTGTGTGTGTGTGTGTGACTGTCACTGTGTGTACATACAGCTGTACTGTGTGTGTGACTGTTACAGTGTGTACATACAGCTGTACTGTGTGTGTGTGTGTGTGTGTGTGTGTGTGTGTGTGTGTGTGTGCGACTATTACAGTGTGTACATACAGCTGTACTGTGTGTGTGACTGTTACAGTGTGTACATACAGCTGTACTGTGTGTGTGACTGTTACAGTGTGTACATACAGCTGTACTGTGTGTGTGTGTGTGTGTGTGTGTGTGACTGTTACAGTGTGTACATACAGCTGTACTGTGTGTGTGTGTGTGTGACTGTTGCAGTGTGTACATACAGCTGTACTGTGTGTGTGTGTGTGACTGACTGTTACAGTGTGTACATACAGCTGTACTGTGTGTATGTGTGTGACTGTTACAGTGTTTACATACAGCTGTACTGTGTGTGTGACTGTTACAGTGTGTACATACGGCTGTACTGTGTGTGTGTGTGACTGTTACAGTGTGTACATACAGCTGTACTGTGTCTGTGTGTGTGTGTGACTGTTACAGTGTGTACATACGGCTGTACTTTGTGTGTGTGTGTGTGTGACTGTTACTGTGTGTACATACAGATGTACTGTGTGTGTGTGTGTGTGTGTGTGTGTGTGACTGTTACAGTGTGTACATACAGCTGTACTGTGTGTGACTGTTACTGTGTGTACATACAGCTGTACTTTGTGTGTGACTGTTACAGTGTGTACATACAGCTGTACTGTGTGTGTGTGTGACTGTTACAGTGTTTACATACAGCTGTACTGTGTGTGTGACTGTTACAGTGTGTACATAAAGCTGTACTGTGTGTGTGTGTGTGTGTGACTGTTACTGTGTGTACATACAGCTGTACTGTGTGTGTGACTGTTACAGTGTGTACATAAAGCTGTACTGTGTGTGTGTGTGTGTGACTGTTACTGTGTGCACATACAGCTGTACTGTCTATTACAGTGTGTACATACAGCTGTACTGTGGTGTGTGTGTCTGCTACAGTGTGTACATACAGCTGTACTGTGTGTGTGTAGCTGCTACAGTGTGTACATACAGCTGCACTGTGTGTGTGTGTGTGTGTGTGACTGTTACAGTGTGTACATACAGCTGTGCTGTGTGTGTGTTGCTACTACAGTGTGTACATACAGCTGTACTGTGTGTGTGTGTGACTGTTACAGTGTGTACATACAGCTGTACTGTGTGTGTGACTGTTACAGTGTGTACATACAGCTGTACGGTGTGTGTGACTGTTACAGTGTGTACATACAGCTGTACTGTGTGTGTGTGTGTGTGTGTGTGACTGTCACTGTGTGTACATACAGCTGTACTGTGTGTGTGACTGTTACAGTGTGTACATACAGCTGTACTGTGTGTGTGTGTGTGTGTGTGTGTGCGACTATTACAGTGTGTACATACAGCTGTACTGTGTGTGTGTGTGACTGTTACAGTGTGTACATACAGCTGTACTGTGTGTGTGTGTGACTGTTACAGTGTGTACATACAGCTGTACTGTGTGTGTGACTGTTACAGTGTGTACATACAGCTGTACTGTGTGTGTGTGACTGTTACAGTGTGTACATACAGCTGTACTGTGTGTGTGTGTGACTGTTGCAGTGTGTACATACAGCTGTACTGTGTGTGTGTGTGACTGACTGTTACAGTGTGTACATACAGCTGTACTGTGTGTGTGTGACTGACTGTTACAGTGTGTACATACAGCTGTACTGTGTGTGTGTGTGACTGACTGTTACAGTGTGTACATACAGCTGTACTGTGTGTATGTGTTTGTGCGACTGTTACAGTGTGTACATACAGCTGTACTGTGTGTGTGTGTGTGTGACTGTTACAGTGTGTACATACAGCTGTACTGTGTGTGTGTGACTGTTACAGTGTGTACATACAGCTGTACTGTGTGTGTGTGTGTGTGTGTGTGACTGTTACAGTGTGTACATACAGCTGTACTGTGTGTGTGTGAGTGACTGTTACAGTGTGTACATACAGCTGTACTGTGTGTGTGTGTGACTGTTACAGTGTTTACATACAGCTGTACTGTGTGTGTGTGTGACTGTTACAGTGTGTACATACGGCTGTACTGTGTGTGTGTGTGTGTGTGTGTGTGACTGTTACAGTGTGTACATACAGCTGTACTGTGTCTGTGTGTGTGTGTGACTGTTACAGTGTGTACATACGGCTGTACTTTGTGTGTGTGTGTGACTGTTACAGTGTGTACATACAGCTGGACTGTGTGTGTGACTGTTACTGTGTGTACATACAGCTGTACTTTGTGTGTGACTGTTACAGTGTGTACATACAGATGTACTGTGTGTGTGTGTGTGTGACTGTTACAGTGTTTACATACAGCTTTACTGTGTGTGTGACTGTTACAGTGTGTACATACAGCTGTACTGTGTGTGTGTGTGACTGTTACTGTGTGTACATACAGCTGTACTTTGTGTGTGACTGTTACAGTGTGTACATACAGATGTACTGTGTGTGTGACTGCTACAGTCTGTATATACAGCTGTACTGTGTGTGTGACTGCTACAGTCTGTATATGCAGACTGTTACAGTGTGTACATACAGCTGCACTGTGTGTGTGTGAGTGAGTGACTGTTACAGTGTGTACATACAGCTGTACTGTGTGTATGTGTGTGACTGTTACAGTGTTTACATACAGCTGTACTGTGTGTGTGACTGTTACAGTGTGTACATACGGCTGTACTGTGTGTGTGTGTGACTGTTACAGTGTGTACATACAGCTGTACTGTGTCTGTGTGTGTGTGTGACTGTTACAGTGTGTACATACGGCTGTACTTTGTGTGTGTGTGTGTGTGTGACTGTTACTGTGTGTACATACAGATGTACTGTGTGTGTGTGTGTGTGTGTGTGTGACTGTTACAGTGTGTACATACAGCTGTACTGTGTCTGTGTGTGTGTGTGACTGTTACAGTGTGTACATACGGCTGTACTTTGTGTGTGTGTGTGTGTGACTGTTACTGTGTGTACATACAGATGTACTGTGTGTGTGTGTGTGTGTGTGACTGTTACAGTGTGTACATACAGCTGTACTGTGTGTGTGTGACTGTTACTGTGTGTACATACAGCTGTACTTTGTGTGTGACTGTTACAGTGTGTACATACAGCTGTACTGTGTGTGTGTGACTGTTACAGTGTTTACATACAGCTGTACTGTGTGTGTGACTGTTACAGTGTGTACATAAAGCTGTACTGTGTGTGTGTGTGTGTATGTGACTGTTACTGTGTGTACATACAGCTGTACTTTGTGTGTGACTGTTACAGTGTGTACATACAGATGTACTGTGTGTGTGTGTGACTGCTACAGTCTGTATATACAGCTGTACTGTGTTTGTGTGCGTGACTGTTACTGTGTGTACATACGGCTGTACTGTGTGTGTGACTGTTACAGTGTGTACATACAGCTGTACTGTGGTGTGTATATCTGCTACAATGTGTACATACAGCTGTACTGTGTGTAGCTGCTACAGTGTTTACATACAGCTGTACTGTGTGTGACTGTTACAGTGTGTATATACAGCTGTACTGTGTGTGTGTGTGTATGTGTGTGTAGCTGCTACAGTGTGTACATACAGCTGCACTGTGTGTGTGTTGCTACTACAGTGTGTACATACAGCTGTACTGTGTGTGTGACTGTTACAGTGTGTACATACAGCTGTACTGTGCGTGTGTGTGTGACTACTATAGTGTGTACATACGGCTGTACTGTGTGTGTGTGTGTGACTGCTATAGTGTGTACATACGGCTGTACTGTGTGTGTGTGTGTGTGACTGTTACATTGTGTATATAAAGCTGTACTGTGTGTGACTGTTACAGTGTATACATACTGCTGTACTGTGTGTGTGTGACTGTTACAGTGTGTACATACAACTGTGTGTGTGTGTGTGTGTGACTGTTACAGTGTGTACATACAACTGTGTGTGTGTGTGACTGCTATAATCTGTATATACAGCTGTACTGTGTGTGTGTGACAGCAAGAGTGTGTATACTCGAACTGTGTATATATGCGTATTTGTGTGTGGCTGCTACAGTCTGTATATACAGCTGTACTGTGTGTGACAGCAAGAGTGTCTATACTCGAACTGTGTATGTGTGCGTATTTGTGAGTGGCTGCTAAAGTGTGTACAGCTGTGTGTGACTCAATAAAATTTACCAGACAATATACGCATTGTGTTAGCTGGTGCAGTTTTTATGTCTTTTCGTGGCAGAATATCCAGAGTGTGCCTCGGGTACCTTCATAGTCTTGTCCTCGCTTGGTATTTTATCCATCATCAGGTGGGAGCCTTTGATGTCACAGAGCTTGTCTGCTGTGCCATGGAATAGCAGTAATGGTACACTGAATTCTGGGAGGGCTTTCTCCACCCTTGATGTTGCATTAAGTAACTGGACTCCAAAGGAAACCTTCAGACCTCCGTGGTAAACAAGCGAGTCTGAGGCGTACGACTCAACCTGTAGGAAACAGGTAATTCTAAAATATTTGCAACTGTGATATACAACATATTTATATAAATAAGCATTTGTTCTGCATGCACAACAGATCTGGCGAGAGTGCTGCACTATATATACGGTAACAATCATTATTATGCATGTGCAGCAGATCTGGCAACAGTGCTACACTACATATACGGTAACAATCATTATGTATGTACAACAGATCTGGTGAGAGTGCTACAATACATATATGGTAACAATTATTATTATGCATGTGCAGCAGATCTGGCGAGAGTGCTACAATACATATACAGTAACAATTATTATTATGTATATACAACAGATCTGGTGAGAGTGCTGCACTACATATACGGTAACAATAATTATTATGCATGTGCAGCAGATCTGGCAACAGTGCTACACTACATATATGGTAACAATAATTATGTATGTACAACAGATCTGGTGAGAGTGCTACAATACATATATGGTAACAATTATTATTATGCATGTGCAGC
Source organism: Bombina bombina (assembly GCF_027579735.1). Lineage (NCBI taxonomy): Eukaryota > Metazoa > Chordata > Amphibia > Anura > Bombinatoridae > Bombina > Bombina bombina. The sequence continues at coordinate 286,277,641 of NC_069505.1, forward strand.
AGATCTGGCGAGAGTGCTACAATAAATATAGAGTAACAATTATTATTATGTATGTACAACAGATCTGGTGAGAGTGCTACAATACATATACGGTAACAATTATTATTATGCATGTGCAGCAGATCTGGCGAGAGTGCTACACTACATATACAGTAACAATTATTATTATGTATGTACAACAGATCTGGCGAGAGTGCTACACTACATATACAGTAACAATTATTATTATGTATGTACAACAGATCTGGCGAGAGTGCTACACTACATATACAGTAACAATTATTATTATGTATGTACAACAGATCTGGCGAGAGTGCTACAATACATATATGGTAACAATTATTATTATGCATGTGCAGCAGATCTGGCGAGAGTGCTACAATAAATATAGAGTAACAATTATTATTATGTATGTACAACAGATCTGGTGAGAGTGCTACAATACATATACGGTAACAATTATTATTATGCATGTGCAGCAGATCTGGCGAAAGTGCTACAATACATATACAGTAACAATTATTATTATGTATGTACAACAGATCTGGCGAGATTGCTACACTACATATACAGTAACAATTATTATTATGTATGTACAACAGATCTGGCAACAGTGCTACACTACATATACAGCAACAATTATTATTATGTATGTACAACAGATCTGGCAACAGTGCTACACTACATATACAGTAACAATTATTATTATTATGTATGTACAACAGATCTGGCGAGAGTGCTACACTACATATACAGTAACAATTAATATTATGTATGTACAACAGATCTGGCGAGAGTGCTACACTACATATACATAACAATTATTATTATGCATGTGCAGCAGATCTGGCAACAGTGCTACATTACATATACGTAACAATTATTATTATGCATGTGCAGCAGATCTGGCAACAGTGCTACATTACATATATGGTAACAATTATTATTATGTATGTACAACAGATCTGGCGACAGTGCTACACTACATATACGGTAACAATAATTATGTATGTACAACAGATCTGGCGAGAGTGCTGCAATATATATACAGTAACAATCATTATTATGCATGTGCGGCAGATCTGGCGACAGTGCTACACTACATATACGGTAACAATCATTATGTATGTACAACAGATCTGGTGAGAGTGCTACAATACATATACGGTAACAATCATTATGTATGTACAACAGATCTGGTGAGAGTGCTACAATACATATATGGTAACAATTATTATTATGCATGTGCAGCAGATCTGGCGAGAGTGCTACATTACATATACAGTAACAATTATTATTATGTATGTACAACAGATCTGGCGAGAGTGCTACACTACATTTACGTAACAATTATTATTATGTATGTGCAGCAGATCTGGCAACAGTGCTACACTACATATACAGTAACAATTATTAATATGCATGTACAACAGATCTGGCGAGAATGCTACATTTCATATACGGTAACAATCATTATTGTGCAAGTGCCGCAGCTATTTTGTCACTATATATAATTAGCAATTTTATAGTATATTAAATGTTGAGTTTCATACCCCTTTAAGGGTCATTTGTCTCTATAGCCAACAGAGATTTTAAAGGAAGTCTGAATAACAACAGATGGCCGATGTTTGAGGGTCTCAGGATCCTTCAGCTGATCTTTGACACGTCAAGTCCATAATTTACTTTCTCTAAATCTAAACTGTTCCTGCCCTGCTGGTAACCCACATCCTGCAGAGAAATGGCCGAATGAAACCTCCTCTAATGATTATTTCCTTTATCAAAATGTTAAATTACAAAACATAAAACCATGTGAATTAGCTACGGGAGCAAATAACCTTTAACTGGCAGGAAAACATTCTAGTAAAATAGTATTGTCACACAATGTTCTCAAAAACAGAATTTATGTTTACCTGATAAATTACTTTCTCCAACGGTGTGTCCGGTCCACGGCGTCATCCTTACTTGTGGGATATTCTCTTCCCCAACAGGAAATGGCAAAGAGCCCAGCAAAGCTGGTCACATGATCCCTCCTAGGCTCCGCCTACCCCAGTCATTCGACCGACGTTAAGGAGGAATATTTGCATAGGAGAAACCATATGTTACCGTGGTGACTGTAGTTAAAGAAAATAAATTATCAGACCTGATTAAAAAAACCAGGGCGGGCCGTGGACCGGACACACCGTTGGAGAAAGTAATTTATCAGGTAAACATAAATTCTGTTTTCTCCAACATAGGTGTGTCCGGTCCACGGCGTCATCCTTACTTGTGGGAACCAATACCAAAGCTTTAGGACACGGATGAAGGGAGGGAGCAAATCAGGTCACCTAAATGGAAGGCACCACGGCTTGCAAAACCTTTCTCCCAAAAATAGCCTCAGAAGAAGCAAAAGTATCAAATTTGTAAAATTTAGAAAAAGCGTGCAGTGAAGACCAAGTCGCTGCCTTACATATCTGATCAACAGAAGCCTCGTTCTTGAAGGCCCATGTGGAAGCCACAGCCCTAGTGGAGTGAGCTGTGATTCTTTCAGGAGGCTGCCGTCCGGCAGTCTCATAAGCCAATCGGATAATGCTTTTAATCCAGAAGGAGAGAGAGGTAGAAGTTGCTTTTTGACCTCTCCGTTTACCAGAATAAACAACAAACAAAGACAAAGTTTGTCTGAAATCCTTAGTAGCTGCTAAGTAAAATTTGAGAGCACGAACTACATCCAAGTTGTGCAACAAACGTTCCTTCTTTGAAACTGGATTAGGACACAAAGAAGGCACAACTATCTCCTGGTTAATGTTTTCGTTAGAAACAACTTTTGGAAGAAAACCAGGTTTAGTACGCAAAACCACCTTATCTGCATGGAACACCAGATAAGGAGAAGAACACTGCAGAGCAGATAATTCTGAAACTCTTCTAGCAGAAGAAATTGCAACCAAAAACAAAACTTTCCAAGATAATAACTTAATATCAACGGAATGTAAGGGTTCAAACGGAACCCCCTGAAGAACTGAAAGAACTAGGTTGAGACTCCAAGGAGGAGTCAAAATTTTGTAAACAGGCTTGATTCTAACCAGAGCCTGAACAAAGGCTAGAACATCTGGCACAGCTGCCAGCTTTTTGTGAAGAAACACAGACAAGGCAGAAATCTGTCCCATCAAGGAACTTGCAGATAATCCTTTTTCCAATCCTTCTCGAAGGAAGGATAGACTCTTAGGAATCTTAACCTTGTCCCAAGGGAATCCTGCAGATTCACACCAACAGATATACCAAATTATGTGGTAATTTTTCTGGTTACAGGCTTTCAGGCCTGAACAAGAGTATTAATAACAGAATCTGAGAACCCTCGCTTTGATAAGATCAAGCGTTCAATCTCCAAGCAGTCAGCTGGAGTGGGTCGAACGGACCTAGAACAAGAAGGTCTCTCAAAGGTAGCTTCCATGGTGGAGCCGATGACATATTCAACAGATCTGCATACCAAGTCCTGCGTGGCCACGCAGGAGCTATCAAAATCACCGACGCCCTCTCCTGATTGATCCTGGCTACCAGCCTGGGGATGAGAGGAAACGGCGGGAACACATAAGCTAGTTTGAAGGTCCAAGGTGCTACTAGTGCATCCACTAGAGCCGCCTTGGGATCCCTGGATCTGTACCCGTAGTAAGGAACTCTGAAGTTCTGACGAGAGGCCATCAGATCCATGTCTGGAATGCCCCACGGTTGAGTGACTTGGGCAAAGATTTCCGGATGGAGTTCCCACTCCCCCGGATGCAATGTCTGACGACTCAGAAAATCCGCTTCCCAATTTTCCACTCCTGGGATGTGGATAGCAGACAGGTGGCAGGAGTGAGACTCCGCCCATAGAATGATTTTGGTCACTTCTTCCATCGCTAGGGAACTCCTTGTTCCCCCCTGATGGTTGATGTATGAACTTGGCCCTCGCTAGCTGAGGCCAAGCTTTGAGAGCATTGAATATCGCTCTCAGTTCCAGAATATTTATCGGTAGAAGAGATTCTACCCGAGACCAAAGACCCTGAGCTTTCAGGGATCCCCAGACCGCGCCCCAGCCCATCAGACTGGCGTCGGTCGTGACAATGACCCACTCTGGTCTGCGGAAGGTCATCCCTTGTGACAGGTTGTCCAGGGACAGCCACCAACGGAGTGAGTCTCTGGTCCTCTGATTTACTTGTATCTTCGGAGACAAGTCTGAATAGTCCCCATTCCACTGACTGAGCATGAACAGTTGTAATGGTCTTAGATGAATGCGCACAAAAGGAACTATGTCCATTGCCGCTACCATCAAACCTATCACTTCCATGCACTGCGCTATGGAAGGAAGAGGAACGGAATGAAGTATCCGACAAGAGTCTAGAAGTTTTGTTTTTCTGGCTTCTGTCAGAAAAATCCTCATTTCTAAGGAGTCTATTATAGTTCCCAAGAAGGGAACCCTCGTTGACGGAGATAGAGAACTCTTTTCCACGTTCACTTTCCATCCGTGAGATCTGAGAAAGGCCAGGACAATGTCCGTGTGAGCCTTTACTTGAGGAAGGGACGACGCTCGAATCAGAATGTCGTCCAAGTAAGGTACTACAGCAATGCCCCTTGGTCTTAGCACCGCCAGAAGGGACCCTAGTACCTATGAGAAAATCCTAGGAGCAGTGGCTAATCCGAAAGAAAATGCCACGAACTGGAAATGCTTGTCCAGGAATGCAAACCTTAGGAACCGATGATGTTCCTTGTGGATAGGAATATGTAGATACGCATCCTTGAAATCCACCTTGGTCATGAATTGACCTTCCTGGATGGAAGGAAGAAGTGTTCGAATGGTTACCATCTTGAACGATGGAACCTTGAGAAACTTGTTCAAGATCTTGAGATCTAAGATTGGTCTGAACGTTCCCTCTTTTTTGGGAACTATGAACAGATTGGAGTAGAACCCCATCCCTTGTTCTCCTAATGGAACAGGATGAATCACTCCCATTTTTAGCAGGTCTTCTACCCAATGTAAGAATGCCTGTCTTCTTATGTGGTCTGAAGACAACTGAGACCTGTGGAACCTCCCCCTTGGAGGAAGCCCCTTGAACTCCAGAGAATAACCTTGGGAGACTATTTCTAGCGCCCAAGGATCCAGAACATCTCTTGCCCAAGCCTGAGCGAAGAGAGAGAGTCTGCCCCCCACCAGATCCGGTCCCGGATCGGGGGCCCGCATTTCATGCTGTCTTGGTAGCAGTGGCAGGTTTCCTGGCCTGCTTTCCTTTGCTCCAGCCTTGCATAGGTCTCCAGGCTGGATTGGCTTGAGAAGTATTACCTTCCTGCTTAGAGGACGTAGCCCTTGGGGCTGATCCGTTTCTGCGAAAGGGACGAAACTTAGGTTTATTTTTGGTCTTGAAAAGACCTATCCTGAGGAAGGGCGTGGCCCTTGCCCCCAGTGATATCAGAGATAATCTCTTTCAAGTCAGGGCCAAAGAGTGTTTACCCCTTGAAAGGAATGTCAAGCAATTTGTTCTTGGAAGACGCATCCGCTGCCCAAGATTTTAACCAAAGCGCTCTGCGCCACAATAGCAAACCCAGAATTTTTTCGCCGCTAACCTAGCCAATTGCAAGGTGGCGTCTAGGGTGAAAGAATTAGCCAATTTAAGAGCACGAATTCTGTCCATAATCTCCTCATAAGAAGAAGAATTACTAATAATCGCCTTTCCTAGCTCATCAAACTAGAAACACGCGGCTGCAGTGACAGGGACAATGCATGCAATTGGTTGTAGAAGGGAACCTTGCTGAACAAACATCTTTAGCAGACCTTCTAATTTTTTATCCATAGGATCTTGGAAAGCACAACTATCTTCTATGGGTATAGTGGCGCGCTTGTGTAGAGTAGAAACCGCCCCCTCGACCTTGGGGACTGTCTGCCATCAGTCCTTTCTGGGGTCGACTATAGGAAAACAATTTTATAAATATGGGGGGAGGTACTAAAGGTATACCGGGCCTGTCCCATTCTTTACTAACAATGTACGCCACCCGCTTGGATATAGGAAAAGCTTCGGGGGGCCCCGGGGCCTCTAAGAACTTTTCCATTTTACATAGTGGTTCTGGAATGACCAGATAATCACAATCATCCAAATTGGATAACACCTCCTTAAGCAGAGCGCGGAGATGTTCCAACTTAAATTTAAAAGTAATCACATCAGGTTCAGCTTGTTGAGAAATGTTTCCTGAATCTGAAATTTCTCCCTCAGACAAAACCTCCCTGGCCCCCTCAGACTGGTGTAGGGGCCCTTCAGAAACCATATCATCAGCGTTCTCATGCTCTACAGAATTTTCTAAAACAGAGCAGTCGCGCTTTCGCTGATAAGTGGGCATATTGGCTAAAATGTTTTTGATAGAATTATCCATTACAGCCGTTAAATGTTGCATAGTAAAGAGTATTGGCGCACTAGATGTACTAGGGGCCTCCTGTATGGGCAAGACTGGTGTAGACGAAGGAGGGGATGATGCAGTACCATGCTTACTCCCCTCACTTGAGGAATCATCTTGGGCATCATTTTTACTAAATTTTTTTATGACATAAAATACATATAGTTAAATGAGAAGGAACCTTGGTTTCCCCACAGTCAGAACACAATCTATCTGGTAGTTCAGACATGTTAAACAGGCATAAACTTGATAACAAAGCACAAAAAACGTTTTAAAATAAAACCGTTACTGTCACTTTAAATTTTAAACTAAACACACTTTATTACTGCAATTGCGAAAAAGTATGAAGGAATTGTTCAAAATTCACCAAAATTTCACCACAGTGTCTTAAAGCCTTAAAAGTATTGCACACCAAATTTGGAAGCTTTAACCCTTAAAATAACGGAACCGGAGCCGTTTTTATATTTAACCCCTTTACAGTCCCTGGAATCTGCTTTGCTGAGACCCAACCAAGCCCAAAGGGGAATACGATACCAAATGATGCCTTCAGAAAGACTTTTCTATGTATCAGAGCTCCACACACATGCAGCTGCATGCCATGCTGTCCTCAAAAACAAGTGCGCCATACCGGCGCGAAAATGAGGCTCTGACTATGATTAGGGAAGCCCCTAAAGAATAAGGTGTCTAAAACAGTGCCTGCCGATATAATCATATCAAAATACCCAGAATAAATGATTCCTCAAGGCTAAATATGTGTTAATAATGAATCGATTTAGCCCAGAAAAAGTCTACAGTCCTAATAAGCCCTTGTGAAGCCCTTATTTACTATCTTAATAAACATGGCTTACCGGATCCCATAGGGAAAATGACAGCTTCCAGCATTACATCGTCTTGTTAGAATGTGTCATACCTCAAGCAGTAAGGGACTGCACACTGTTCCCCCAACTGAAGTTAATTGCTCTCAACAGTCCTGTGTGGAACAGCCATGGATTTTAGTTACGGTGCTAAAATCATTTACCTCATACAAACAGAAATCTTCATCTCTTTTCTGTTTCTGAGTAAATAGTACATACCAGCACTATTTTAAAATAACAAACTCTTGATTGAATAATAAAAACTACAGTTAAACACTAAAAAACTCTAAGCCATCTCCGTGGAGATGTTGCCTGTACAACGGCAAAGAGAATGACTGGGGTAGGCGGAGCCTAGGAGGGATCATGTGACCAGCTTTGCTGGGCTCTTTGCCATTTCCTGTTGGGGAAGAGAATATCCCACAAGTAAGGATGACGCCGTGGACCGGACACACCTATGTTGGAGAAATGTCACAAACCAAATGACCCTTAACCGTACACTGAAGCAGAAAATCCTCAATGTCTAACACTAGCACTAACAATAGTCTTAACGGGCAGTGCCAGAAAGAGGCAGGGGGTCAGAGAGGGGTAAAGCCATGTGAGAAACTTACTTTATACATTAAGTCCCCACTCACACTCATCCTTAGGTATCTGTCCCCCACTCACACTCATCCTTAGGTATTAGTCCTCCACTCACACTCATCCTTAGGTACCAGTCCCACAGTCACACTCATCCTTATGTATCAGCCCCCCACTCACACTCATCCTTAGGTATTAGTCCTCCACTCACATTCATCCTTAGGTACCAGTCCCCCAGTCACACTCACCCTTAGGTATCAGTCCCCCAGTCACACTCATACTTAGGTATCAGTTCCCCAGTCACACTCATCTTTGGGGATAAGTCCCCCACTCACACTCATTCTTATGTATCAGTCCCCCACTCACACTCATTCTTATGTATCAGTCCGGCAGTCACACTCATCCTTATGTATCAGTCCGGCAGTCACACTCATCCTTAGGTATAGTCCCCCAGTCGCACTCATCCTTATGTATCAGTCCACCAGTCACACTCATCCGAGGTATCAGCCCCCCAGTCACACTTATCCTTAGGTTTCAGTCCCCCACTCACTCTCATCCTTATGTATGAGTCACACTCACCCTTAGGTATCAGTCCCTCAGTCACACTCATCCTTATGTATCAGCCCCCAAATCACACTCATTCTTAGCTATCAGTCCCCCAGTCACACTCACCCTTAGGTATCAGTCCCCCAGTCACACTCACCCTTAGGTATCAGTCCCTCAGTCACACTGATCCTTAGGTATCAGTCCCCCACTCACACTCAGCCTTATGTATCAGTACCCTGTCACACTCATCCTTAGGTATCAGTCCCCCACTCACACTCATTCTTATGTATCAGTCCGGCAGTCACACTCATCCTTAGGTATCATATTCTTATGTATCAGTCCCCCAGTCACACTCATCCTTATGTATCAGTCCCCTACTCACACTTATTCTTATGTATCAGTCCCCCAGTCACACTCATCTTCATGTATCAGTCCCCCACTCATACTTATTCTTATGTATCAGTCCCCCAGTCACACTTATCTTCATGTATCAGTCCCCCACTCACACTTATTCTTATGTATCAGTCCCCCAGTCACACTCACCCTTAGGTATCAGTCCCCCACTCACACGTATTCTTATGTATCAGTCCCCCAGTCACACTCATCCTCAGGTATCAGTCCCCCAGTCGCACTCATCCTTATGTATCAGTCCCCCACTCACACTCATCCTTAGGTTTCAGTCTCCCACTCACACTCATCCTTATGTATCAGTCCCCCAGTCACACTCACCCCTATGTATCAGTCCCCCAGTCACACTCATCCTTATGTATCAGAACCCCACTCACACTCATCCTTAGGTATATCAGTCCCCCACTCACACTCACCCTTAGGTATCAGTCCCCCAGTCACACTCATTCTTATGTATCAGTCCCCTAGTCACACTCATTCTTAGGTATCAGTCCCCTAGTCCCACTCATCCTTAGTAATCAGTCCCCCAGTCACACTCCGCCAGTCACACCCAACCCATCCTTAGGTATCAGTCCCCCACTCACACTCATTCTTATGTATCAGTCCCCCAGTCACACTCATCCTTATGTATTAGTCCCCCAGTCACACTCATCCTTAAGGAATCAGTCCCCAAATCACACTCCTCCTTGGGGATCAGTACCCCAGTCACACTCATTCTTATGTATCAGTCCCCCAGTCACACTCATCTGAGGTATCAACCCCCCAGTCACACTCATCCTTAGGTTTCAGTCCCCCAGTCACACTCATCCTTATGTATCAGTCCCCCAGTCACACTCATCCTTAGGTATTAGTCCCCCAGTCACACTCATCCTTAGGTATCAGTCCCCCAGTCACACTCACCCTTATGTATCAGTCCCCCACTCACACTCATCCTTAGGTATCTGTCGACCACTCACACTCATCCTTAGGTATTAGTCCCCCACTCACACTCACCCTTATGTATCAGTCCCCCACTCACACTCATTCTTATGTATCAGTCCCCCACTCACACTTATTCTTATGTATCAGTCCCCCACTCACACTCATTCTTATGTATCAGTCCCCCACTCACACTCATTCTTATGTATCAGTCCACCACTCACACTCATCCTTATGTATCAGTCCCCCACTCACACTCATTCTTATGTATCAGTCTCCCACTCACACTCATTCTTATGTATCAGTCCGGCAGTCACACTCATCCTTATGTATCAGTCCACCAGTCACACTCATCCGAGGTATCAGCCCCCCAGTCACACTTATCCTTAGGTTTCAGTCCCCCACTCACTCTCATCCTTATGTATCAGTCACACTCACCCTTAGGTATCAGTCCCTCAGTCACACTCATCCTTATGTATCAGCCCCCCAATCACACTCATTCTTAGCTATCAGTCCCCCAGTCACACTCACCCTTAGGTATCAGTCCCCCAGTCACACTCACCCTTAGGTATCAGTCCCTCAGTCACACTGATCCTTAGGTATCAGTCCCCCACTCACACTCAGCCTTATGTATCAGTACCCTGTCACACTCATCCTTAGGTATCAGTCCCCCACTCACACTCATTCTTATGTATCAGTCCGGCAGTCACACTCATCCTTAGGTATCAGTCCCCCACTCACATTCATTCTTATGTATCAGTCCCCCAGTCACACTCATCCTTATGTATCAGTCCCCTACTCACACTTATTCTTATGTATCAGTCCCCCAGTCACACTCATCTTCATGTATCAGTCCCCCACTCATACTTATTCTTATGTATCAGTCCCCCAGTCACACTTATCTTCATGTATCAGTCCCCCACTCACACTTATTCTTATGTATCAGTCCCCCAGTCACACTCACCCTTAGGTATCAGTCCCCCACTCACACGTATTCTTATGTATCAGTCCCCCAGTCACACTCATCCTCAGGTATCAGTCCCCCAGTCGCACTCATCCTTATGTATCAGTCCGCAAGTCACACTCACCCTTAGATATCATTCCCCCACTCACACTCATCCTTAGGTTTCAGTTTCCCACTCACACTCATCCTTATGTATCAGTCCCCCAGTCACACTCACCCCTATGTATCAGTCCCCCAGTCACACTCATCCTTATGTATTAGTCCCCCAGTCACACTCATCCTTAGGTATCAGTCCCCCAGTCACACTCACCCTTATGTATCAGTCCCCCACTCACACTCATCCTTAGGTATCTGTCGATCACTCACACTCATCCTTAGGTATTAGTCCCCCACTCACACTCACCCTTATGTATCAGTCCCCCACTCACACTCATTCTTATGTATCAGTCCCCCACTCACACTTATTCTTATGTATCAGTCCCCCACTCACACTCATTCTTATGTATCAGTCCCCCACTCACACTCATTCTTATGTATCAGTCCACCACTCACACTCATCCTTATGTATCAGTCCCGCCACTCACACTCATTCTTATGTATCAGTCTCCCACTCACACTCATTCTTATGTATTAGTCCTCCAATCACACTCATCCTTAGGTATTAGTCCCCCAGTCACACTCATTCTTATGTATCAGTCCCCCAGTCACACTCACTCTTAGGTATCAGTCCCCCAGTCACACTCATCCTAAGGTATCAGTCCCCCACTCACACTCAGTCCCCCAGGTACACCCATCTAGCTCTGGGAACAGTTATGCTACACTTATAAGTACGTCACCATTCTAAGACTTAGATTGCAATCAGACACTTATACAACTCAGTAGACCGGGAGGGGAGGAACAGGACTCGCGTGGGCTCTGTCTGTACCATTCTACCTATGCTGTGTGTGTTGGGTCACTAAACCATCTCTTAAGATTTCACTTTCACCTGACACTATAGAATTTGAGATAAATGTGATCCCCAAATATAGCCACTCACAGGGCATATGTAACGCCCTTAAACTACATTCACCCCCCCCTAATATAACTCACAATATTGCTCCCTGTGCTGAATGTACCCTCATTGGGGCCTAATATGAGACAGTAAGGGAAGGAAGCTTAGGAAACGTTATTTTGTCATAAGAGATTCTGCAGATTAACCGCATGCAAGAGCAGAACAGCCTCTCTGTCATCACATAAGTTTAAAACCAGATGAAGTAACCGCTCATAACAAACAGATACACCAGACAGTTGTGTGACATGAATATAAAAACGCAAGCAGCGCCTGCTCACCTCTTTTTTGTTCCGTGTCACACAGTTTGGATCAATGCAGCCCAATGAGAAGTTCGGTAAAACGTGGTTCAAAATTTTAGCTACAAAAACCTGATAAAAATAATAGACAGTGTTTAACACTTGAAGTGTCTAATCCCCTTGTGTTCTAACCCGTATTAGTCGGCAAGTGACCAGTATAAAGGGATAATGGCTTATCTAGCGAGCAAAGTTATATAGTACAGTAACAGAGCAAAGCACTAATACTGCTGTATGAGATGTGTCTGTCAGTCAGTGAGCACTAATACAGCTGTAAGAGGTGTGCCTGTCAGTCAGTGAGCACTAATACAGCTGTATGAGATGTGTCTGTCAGTCAGTGAGCACTAATACAGCTGTATGAGATGTGTCTGTCAGTCAGTGAGCACTAATACAGCTGTATGAGATGTGCCTGTCAGTCAGTGAGCACTAATACAGCTGTATGAGATGTGTCTGTCAGTCAGTGACATGGCCGTCTTTAATATTGATTGGACCCTGGGCAAAAATTTTCTTGGGCCCCCCCCCCACCCCATGCAATTTTGATCTCCACCCCAACATCCAAAAAAACAACTAAATCAATTTTTTATTATTATTATTAGCCCAGCGGTGGATCATCCACTGCTGGGCTAATCATTTAAAAAAAAAAAATGCAATATGTGAAACTGGACTTAAGCAGTGCTAATAAGTAAATAAATATATAATTTCCTCCACTGTGGATTCATTTAATATTCTTTTGAATGTGATTCTGGTGTGAGGTTAGCTGGTTAAAGAGATTTAGGGCAGCCAACAGGAGCAAAGCAAGGTAAAGGAGGAAGCATGGAGGTGCAGACAAATATAAGTTTACTGACTGGAACAGCAGAACTACTATGGGAAGCTGTAAAATCTGAGACAGAGAGAAAATAAAAACTATAAAAATAAACCTTACATTAATGTGTGAAGTATCAGCATGACGCTATACATCAGCCACACCAGCACATGTCGCTTCTTTGCTAGGAACAAGTTCCCTCTCACCCTGAACTAGACAATGCTGCATGGGGAGGGGCGTGTGTGCACTCACTTATTCTTCCCACTGACACCTTTCTACAAAGCACTATTCTCCTAACAAACTTCAGTTAGTTGATCTTAGGGCCACAGCAGAAAGAGCAGGGCTAAGGGGACCAGTAGACTGGATGCTGTCTGTCCAAGGCTGCATGGATATAGTGTGAGATGAGTCACACAGCCTCAAGACTGAAGAGAGCAGTGTATGCAGCTGCACAGATGCTCAAATCCTCATGTGCCTGCCGCTCCAGCTTTCTGCTGCATGCGCCTACAGTCAGCCCTACCCAGAAACAATCCCCACCACCAGAGCAGTTACCTGGTAACAGTGGTAACCCCAATAGGACCTTTTCTGATGTAGTGGAAAATGGCTGGATGCCGAGTTAGGGCTTTGCATTCAGTGCTGTACAGTGCACATCTAAAACAGCACATGGCACTAGCTTGGCATGTCACATGACACCGGCACGGTCTGGCACAGTTTTTTTAAAAATATATAAGCAGAGAACTTTTGACTGTGACAGTATTAGGACTGAATGTGTGTGTTCCCCATGTCACATCAGCAGTCTGGTATGAACAGAGACTGGGCCCAGGGCAGCTGCCCCTTTTGCCCTGTGTTAAAGACGGTCCTGGTCAGTGAGCACTAATACAGCTGTATGAGATGTGTCTGTCAGTCAGTGAGCACTAATACAGCTGTATGAGATGTGTCTGTCAGTCAGTGAGCACTAATACAGCTGTATGAGATGTGTCTGTCAGTCAGTGAGCACTAATACAGCTGTATGAGATGTGTCTGTCAGTCAGTGAGCACTAATACAGCTGTAAGAGGTGTGTCTGTCAGTCAGTGAGCACTAATACAGCTGTAAGATGTGTGCCTGTCAGCCAGTGAGCACTAATACAGCTGTATGAGATGTCTGTCAGCCAGTGAGCACTAATACAGTTGTAAGAGGTGTGTCTGTCAGTCAGTGAGCACTAATACAGCTGTAAGATGTGTGCCTGTCAGCCAGTGAGCACTAATACAACTGTATGAGATGTCTGTCAGCCAGTGAGCACTAATACAGTTGTATGAGGTGTGCCTGTCAGCCAGTGAGCGCTAATACAGCTGTATGAGGTGTGCCTGTCAGCCAGTGAGCAGTAATACAGCTGTATGAGATGTGTCTGTCAGCCAGTGAGCACTAATACAGCTGTATGATGTGTCTGTCAGCCAGTGAGCACTAATAAAGCTGTATGCGATGTGCATGTCAGCCAGTGAGCACTAATACAGCTGTATGAGGTGTGTCTGTCAGCCAATGAGCACTAATACAGCTGTATGAGATGTGTCTGTCAGTCAGTGAGCGCTAATACAGCGGTATGAGATGTGCCTGTCAGCCAGTGAGCACTAATACAGCTGTATGAGATGTGTCTGTTAGCCAGTGAGCACTAATACAGCTGTATGAGATGTGCCTGTCAGTCAGTGAGCACTAATACAGCTGTATGAGATGTGTCTGTCTGTCAGTCAGCACTAATACAGCTGTATGAGATGTGCCTGTCAGCCAGTGAGCACTAATAGAACTGTATGAGATGTGCCTGTCAGCCACTGAGCACTAATAGAACTGTATGAGATGTGCCTGTCAGTCAGTGAGCACTAAATCTAATACAGCTGTATGAGATGTGTCTGTCAGTCAGTGAGCACTAATACAGCTGTATGAGCTATGTCTGTCAGCCAGTGAGCACTAATACAGCTGTATGAGATGTGTCTGTTAGCCAGTGAGCACTAATACAGCTGTATGAGGTGTGCCTGTCAGCCAGTGAGCACTAATACAGCTGTATGAAATGTGTCTGTTAGCCAGTGAGCCCTAATACAGCTGTATGAGGTGTGCCTGTCAGCCAGTGAGCACGAATACAGCTGTATGAGATGTGTCTGTCAGTCAGTGAGCACTAATACAACTGTATAAGATTTGCCTGTCAGCCAGTGAGCACTAATACAGCTGTATGATGTGTCTGTCAGCCAGTGAGCATTAATACAGCTGTATGCGGTGTGCATGTCAGCCAGTGAGCACTAATACAGCTGTATGAGATGTCAGTCAGTCAGCACTAATACAGCTGTATGAGATGTGCCTGTCAGCCAGTGAGCACTAATACAGCTGTATGAGTTGTGTCTGTCAGCCAGTGAGCACTAATACAGCTGTATGAGTTGTGTATGTCAGTCAGTGAGCACTAATACAGCTGTATGAGATGTGCCTGTCAGTCAGTGAGCATTAATACGGCTGTATGATGTGTGTCTTTCAGCCAGTGAGCACTAATACAGCTGTATGAGATGTGCCTGTCAGCCAGTGAGCACTAATACAGCTGTATGAGATGTGCCTGTCAGCCAGTGAGCACTAATACAGCTGTATGAGATGTGCCTGTCAGCCAGTGAGCGCTAATACAGCTAGATGATGTGTCTGTCAGCCAGTGAGCGCTAATACAGCTGTGAGAGGTGTGTCTGTCAGTCAGTGAGCACTAATACAGCTGTATGAGATGTGCCTGTCAGTCAGTGAGCACTAATACAGCTGTATGAGATGTGTCTGTCAGACAGTGAGCGCTAATACAGCTGTAAGAGGTGTGTCTGTCAGTCAGTGAGCGCTAATACAGCTGTAAGAGGTGTGTCTGTCAGTCAGTAAGCAGTAATACAGCTGTATGAGGTGTGTTTGTCAGCCAGTGAGTGCTAATACAGCTATATGAGATGTGTTTGTCAGCCAGTGAGTGCTAATATAGCTGTAAGAGGTGTGTCTGTCAGTCAGTAAGCAGTAATACAGCTATATGAGGTGTGTTTGTCAGCCAGTGAGTGCTAATACAGCTATATGAGGTGTGTTTGTCAGCCAGTGAGTGCTAATACAGCTGTAAGAGGTGTGTCTGTCAGTCAGTAAGCAGTAATACAGCTATATGAGATGTGCCTGTCAGCCAGTGAGCACTAATACAGCTGTATGAGATGTGTGTGTCAGCCAGTGAGCACTAATACAGCTGTATGAGGTGTGCCTGTCAGCCAGTGAGCACTAATACAGCTGTATGAGATGTGTGTGTCAGCCAGTGAGCACTAATACAGCTGTATGAGGTGTGCCTGTCAGCCAGTGAGCGCTAATACAGCTGTATGAGATGTGCCTGTCAGCCAGTGAGCGCTAATACAGCTGTATAAGATGTGCCTGTCAGCCAGTGAGCGCTAATACAGCTGTATGAGATGTGCCTGTCAGCCAGTGAGCACTAATACAGCTGTATTAGATGTGCCTGTCAGCCAGTGAGCGCTAATACAGCTGTATGAGATGTGCCTGTCAGCCAGTGAGTGCTAATACAGCTGTAAGAGGTGTGTCTGTCAGTCAGTAAGCAGTAATACAGCTATATGAGATGTGCCTGTCAGCCAGTGAGCACTAATACAGCTGTATGAGATGTGTGTGTCAGCCAGTGAGCACTAATACAGCTGTATGAGATGTGCCTGTCAGCCAGTGAGCACTAATACAGCTGTATGAGATGTGTGTGTCAGCCAGTGAGCACTAATACAGCTGTATGAGGTGTGCCTGTCAGCCAGTGAGCGCTAATACAGCTGTATGAGATGTGCCTGTCAGCCAGTGAGCGCTAATACAGCTGTATGAGATGTGTCTGTCAGCCAGTGAACACTAATACAGCTGTATGAGATTTGTCTGTCAGTCAGTAGGGCACTAATGCAGCTGTATGAGGTGTGCCTGTCAGCCAGTGAGCACTAATACAGCTGTATGAGATGTGCCTGTCAGTCAGTGAGCACTAATACAGCTGTATGAGGTGTGCCTGTCAGCCAGTGAGCACTAATACAGCTGTATGAGATGTGCCTGTCAGCCATTGAGCGCTAATACAGCTGTATGAGATGTGCCTGTCAGCCAGTGAGCGCTAATACAGCTGTATGAGATGTGCCTGTCAGTCAGTGAGCACTAATACAGCTGTATGAGATGTGCCTGTCAGCCAGTGAGCGCTAATACAGCTGTATGAGATGTGCCTGTCAGTCAGTGAGCACTAATACAGCTGTATGAGATGTGCCTGTCAGCCATTGAGCGCTAATACAGCTGTATGAGATGTGCCTGTCAGCCAGTGAGCGCTAATACAGCTGTATGAGATGTGCCTGTCAGTCAGTGAGCACTAATACAGCTGTATGAGATGTGCCTGTCAGTCAGTGAGCGCTAATACAGCTGTATGAGGTGTGCCTGTCAGCCAGTGAGCGCTAATACAGCTGTATGAGATGTGCCTGTCAGCCAGTGAGCAATAATACAGCTGTATGAGATGTGCCTGTCAGTCAGTAAGCACTAATACAGCTGTATGAGATGTGCCTGTCAGCCAGTGAGCACTAATACAGCTGTATGAGATGTGCCTGTCAGCCAGTGAGCACTAATACAGCTGTATGAGATGTGCCTATCAGCCAGTGAGCACTAATACAACTGTATGAGGTGTGTCTTTCAGCCAGTGAGTACTAATACAGCTGTATGAGATGTGCCTGTCAGCCAGTGAGCGCTAATACAGCTGCATGAGATGTGCCTATCAGCCAGTGAGCACTAATACAGCTGTATGAGGTGTGTCTTTCAGCCAGTGAGTGCTAATACAGCTGTATGATATGTGCCTGTCAGCCAGTGAGCACTAATACAGCTGTATGAGGTGTGCCTATCAGCCAGTGAGCACTAATACAGCTGTATGAGATGTGCCTGTCAGCCAGTGAGCACTAATACAGCTGTATGAGATGTGTGTGTCAGCCAGTGAGCACTAATACAGCTGTATGAGGTGTGCCTGTCAGCCAGTGAGCGCTAATACAGATGTATGAGATGTGCCTGTCAGCCAGTGAGCGCTAATACAGCTGTATGAGATGTGTCTGTCAGTCAGTAAGCGCTAATACAGCTGTATGAGATGTGTCTGTCAGCCAGTGAGCACTAATACAGCTGTATGAGGTGTGCCTGTCAGCCAGTGAGCACTAATACAGCTGTATGAGATGTGCCTGTCAGCCATTGAGCGCTAATACAGCTGTATGAGATGTGCCTGTCAGCCAGTGAGCGCTAATACAGCTGTATGAGATGTGCCTGTCAGTCAGTGAGCACTAATACAGCTGTATGATATGTGCCTGTCAGTCAGTGAGCGCTAATACAGCTGTATGAGGTGTGCCTGTCAGCCAGTGAGCGCTAATACAGCTGTATGAGATGTGCCTGTCAGCCAGTGAGCACTAATACAGCTGTATGAGATGTGCCTGTCAGTCAGTAAGCACTAATACAGCTGTATGAGGTGTGCCTGTCAGCCAGTGAGCACTAATACAGCTGTATTAGATGTGCCTGTCAGCCAGTGAGCACTAATACAGCTGTATGAAATGTGCCTGTCAGCCAGTGAGCACTAATACAGCTGTATGAGATGTGCCTATCAGCCAGTGAGCACTAATACAGCTGTATGAGGTGTGTCTTTCAGCCAGTGAGTGCTAATACAGCTGTATGAGATGTGCCTGTCAGCCAGTGAGCGCTAATACAGCTGTATGAGATGTGCCTATCAGCCAGTGAGCACTAATACAGCTGTATGAGGTGTGTCTTTCAGCCAGTGAGTGCTAATACAGCTGTGAGAGGTGTGTCTGTCAGTCAGTGAGCACTAATACAGCTGTATGAGATGTGTCTGTCAGTCAGTGAGCACTAATACAGCTGTATGAGATGTGCCTATCAGGCAGTGAGCAGTAATACAGCTGTATGAGGTGTGCCTGTCAGCCAGTGAGCACTAATACAGCTGTATGAGGTGTGTCTTTCAGCCAGTGAGCGCTAATACAGCTGTATGAGATGTCTATCAGCCAGTGAGCACTAATACAGCTGTATGAGGTGTGCCTGTCAGCCAGTAAGCACTAATACAGCTGTATGAGATGTGCCTATCAGCCAGTGACCACTAATACAGCTGTATGAGGTGTGTCTTTCAGCCAGTGAGTGCTAATACAGCTGTATGAGATGTGCCTGTCAGTCAGTGAGCACTAATACAGCTGTATGAGATGTGCCTATCAGGCAGTGAGCAGTAATACAGCTGTATGAGGTGTGCCTGTCAGCCAGTGAGTGCTAATACAGCTGTATGAGATGTGCCTGTCAGTCAGTAAGCACTAATACAGCTGTATGAGGTGTGCCTGTCAGCCAGTGAGCACTAATACAGCTGTATGAGATGTGCCTGTCAGCCAGTGAACACTAATACAGCTGTATGAGATTTGTCTGTCAGTCAGTAGGGCACTAATGCAGCTGTATGAGGTGTGCCTGTCAGCCAGTGAGCACTAATACAGCTGTATGAGGTGTGCCTGTCAGTCAGTGAGCACTAATTCAGCTGTATGAGATGTGCCTGTCAGTCAGTGAGCGCTAATACAGCTGTATGAGATGTGTCTGTCAGCCAGTGAGCACTAATACAGCTGTATGAGATGTGCCTGTCCGTCAGTGAGCACTAATACAGCTGTATGAGGTGTGCCTGTCAGGCAGTGAGCACTAATGCAGCTGTATGAGATGTGTCTGTCAGCCAGTGAGAACTAATACAGCTGTATGAGGTGTGCCTGTCAGGCAGTGAGCACTAATGCAGCTGTATGAGGTGTGCCTGTCAGCCAGTGAGCACTAATACAGCTGTATGAGATGTGTCTGTCAGCCAGTGAGCACTAATACAGCTGTATGAGATGTGTCTGTCAGCCAGTGAGCACTAATACAGCTGTATGAGATGTGCCTGTCAGTCAGTGAGCGCTAATACAGCTGTATGAGGTGTGTGTGTCAGTCAGTGAGCACTAATACAGCTGTATGAGATGTGCCTGTCAGTCAGTGAGCGCTAATACAGCTGTATGAGGTGTGTGTGTCAGTCAGTGAGCAATAATACAGCTGCATGAGGTGTGCCTGTCAGTCAGTGAGCAGTAATACAGCTGTATGAGATGTGCCTGTCAGTCAGTGAGCGCTAATACAGCTGTATGAGATGTGCCTGTCAGTCAGTGAGCGCTAATACAGCTATATGAATTTAATGCAACTAAATTTAGCTTATTTGTATCAAGTATAAACTGAATGTAACTAGTGAAAAGTCATTACAAATTAAGTTAAAAAAAACAGCGAGCTTATTGTATATATAGAATGGGAACCAGAGTGAAATAGTCATATCTAAGTCTGTTTACCCTCTGGCCCTGGTGCACGTGAAGACTAATACCCTTCTGTCTCTTTATATATAGAGTGTTGTCTACTGATAACAGCAGAGCTTGGACGTTCTATGCTTAGGAGAGTCACCTTGAATGAAGATGCAGATTCTGGGTTTGGTAAAACCAGCGGTGATATCAGGATCACTCCAGAGAAGTCAGTAGGACGTTCCTTGACCATGAGGATAGATATGGCCCCTCCCTGCAAAAAGCAACAGAACAGCACGATTACCAATATGCACATAGCACAATGAGACCCCCACACACATCACAATCAGCTGCAGCTG
>NC_069505.1:286308091-286310591 GCF_027579735.1 Bombina bombina
CCGTAACGAGGAAGCTTGGCGTTCTGTCGAGACGCCATGAGATCTATCTCTGGTTTGCCCCAACGTCGAAGTATTTGGGCAAAGACCTCCGGATGAAGTTCCCACTCCCCCGGATGAAAAGTCTGACGACTTAAGAAATCCGCCTCCCAGTTCTCCACTCCCGGGATGTGGATTGCTGACAGGTGGCAAGAGTGAGACTCTGCCCAGCAAATTATCTTTGATGCTTCCATCATTGCTAGGGAGCTTCTTGTCCCTCCCTGATGGTTGATGTAAGCTACAGTCGTGATGTTGTCCGACTGAAACCTGATGAACCCCCGAGTTGTTAACTGGGGCCAAGCCAGAAGGGCATTGAGAACTGCTCTCAATTCTAGAATGTTTATTGGTAGGAGACTCTCCTCCTGATTCCATTGTCCCTGAGCCTTCAGAGAATTCCAGACAGCGCCCCAACCTAGTAGGCTGGCGTCTGTTGTTACAATTGTCCAGTCCGGCCTGTTGAATGGCATCCCCCTGGACAGATGTGGCCGAGAAAGCCACCATAGAAGAGAATTTCTGGTCTCTTGATCCAGATTCAGAGTAGGGGACAAGTCTGAGTAATCCCCATTCCACTGACTTAGCATGCACAATTGCAGCGGTCTGAGATGTAGGCGTGCAAAGGGTACTATGTCCATTGCTACTACCATTAAGCCGATCACCTCCATGCATTGAGCTACTGACGGGTGTTGAATGGAATGAAGGACACGGCATGCATTTTGAAGCTTTGTTAACCTGTCTTCTGTCAGGTAAATCTTCATTTCTACAGAATCTATAAGAGTCCCCAAGAAGGGAACTCTTGTGAGTGGAAAGAGAGAACTCTTCTTTTCGTTCACCTTCCATCCATGCGACCTTAGAAATGCCAGTACTAACTCTGTATGAGACTTGGCAGTTTGAAAGCTTGAAGCTTGTATCAGAATGTCGTCTAAGTACGGAGCTACCGCAATTCCTCGCGGTCTTAGTACCGCCAGAAGAGCACCCAGAACCTTTGTGAAGATTCTCGGAGCCGTAGCCAATCCGAATGGAAGAGCTACAAACTGGTAATGCCTGTCTAGAAAGGCAAACCTTAGATACCGGTAATGATCTTTGTGAATCGGTATGTGAAGGTAAGCATCCTTTAAATCCACTGTGGTCATGTACTGACCCTTTTGGATCATGGGTAAAATTGTCCGAATAGTTTCCATTTTGAACGATGGAACTCTTAGGAATTTGTTTAGGATCTTTAAATCCAAGATTGGCCTGAAAGTTCCCTCTTTTTTGGGAACCACAAACAGATTTGAGTAAAACCCTTGTCCTTGTTCCGACCGCGGAACCGGATGGATCACTCCCATTAATAAAAGATCTTGTACGCAGCGTAGAAACGCCTCTTTCTTTATTTGGTTTGTTGACAACCTTGACAGATGAAATCTCCCTCTTGGGGGAGAGAATTTGAAGTCTAGAAGGTATCCCTGAGATATGATCTCTAACGCCCAGGGATCCTGGACATCTCTTGCCCAAGCCTGGGCGAAGAGAGAAAGTCTGCCCCCCACTAGATCCGTTCCCGGATCGGGGGCCCTCGATTCATGCTGTCTTAGGGGCAGCAGCAGGTTTCCTGGCCTGCTTGCCCTTGTTCCAGGACTGGTTAGGTCTCCAGCCTTGTTTGTAGCGAGCAACAGCTCCTTCCTGTTTTGGTGCAGAGGAAGTTGATGCTGCTCCTGCTTTGAAATTACGAAAGGAACGAAAATTAGACTGTCTAGCCTTAGGTTTGGCTCTGTCTTGAGGCAGGGCATGGCCTTTACCTCCTGTAATGTCAGCGATAATTTCTTTCAACCCGGGCCCGAATAAGGTCTGCCCTTTGAAAGGTATATTAAGCAATTTAGATTTAGAAGTAACGTCAGCTGACCAGGATTTTAGCCACAGTGCTCTGCGTGCCTGAATGGCGAATCCGGAATTCTTAGCCGTAAGTTTAGTTAAATGTACTACGGCATCTGAAATAAATGAGTTAGCTAACTTAAGGGCTTTAAGCTTGTGTGTAATCTCATCTAATGGAGCTGATTCAAGTGTCTCTTCCAGAGACTCAAACCAAAATGCTGCTGCAGCCGTGACAGGCGCAATGCATGCAAGAGGTTGCAATATAAAACCTTGTTGAACAAACATTTTCTTAAGGTAACCCTCTAACTTTTTATCCATTGGATCTGAAAAGGCACAGCTATCCTCCACCGGGATAGTGGTACGCTTAGCTAAAGTAGAAACTGCTCCCTCCACCTTAGGGACCGTTTGCCATAAGTCCCGTGTGGTGGCGTCTATTGGAAACATCTTTCTAAATATCGGAGGGGGTGAGAACGGCACACCGGGTCTATCCCACTCCTTAGTAACAATTTCAGTAAGTCTCTTAGGTATAGGAAAAACGTCAGTACTCGCCGGTACCGCAAAATATTTATCCAACCTACACATTTTCTCTGGTATTGCAACTGTGTTACAATCATTCAGA
>NC_069505.1:286315591-286383091 GCF_027579735.1 Bombina bombina
GGCCACTGTTCCCGATTACAAAGATTATGCTTGCCAGGTGTCTAGTTTCTAAAATTAACATTTTAGTTTTAGTAAGAACCAGTTCATGTTACAGATATGTGACCGGTCTGAGGCCAACAGCAAATGCTGCACGTGCGCTATTGATGGGCCCTTCATTCTTCAACGCAGTTCATAGTGAAGATATGGTTACGTTATGGAGGGAGATAAAGCATAGCATGGCGCATAACACAGATAAATTAGTGAAAGGATGAGAGAATAAGAGACATTACAGTTATTTTTTATATATATGCATTTTATATTTCAGCTATTAGGCTCTGCACGCACCTGCAAAAGGTCTAAATATAAAATATTTGTAGTGTACTCCCAGTAGCGGTAGAAGAGGAGGCCAGATGAGGCTGGATCAGGGTAATGGTGGATCCGGTGTCCTATAATAATAAATGGTGAGAGACAGCACCTTTTCAAACAGGGGCACAGGAAAGGGTTAGCCAAACCCCAATGTCAATCTCAAAAAGGTAATTTTCCAGCCTCCAGTAGATTTTAAAAGACCTTTATTAGTTTCTTACAGGGTCCATTAATGGACCCTGTAAGAAACTAATAAAGGTCTTTTAAAATCTACTGGAGGCTGGAAAATTACCTTTTTGGGATCCGGTGTCCTGTAATCCCTGAGCCGCCTTTCCATTGACCCAAACGGTCTGGCAGTGGTGCTGACGGTTGTCTGTGGACGCCAGGTAGGCTTCTTGTAGCGTGCCAACCTCCTCTTCAGCCCATTCAGGATAGTCAGCCGGTGCATAAGCGTAGTGGGCAGCGGCTGGGTAGGTCGGGGCGGGAGCTCTCACCCAACCTGTCGGCTGGAGGTGTCTTGGCTGAGCGGCCGGCTGTTGTCGGACCCAACTCAGGCATTCCCACCTGAGGTGGCCGGGGTGTCCGCAGGAAAAACATCCCCGTGAGTCCCTGACTCCGGCCGGAGGGACAAAGGCCGGACGGCCTGGAGGCTTATTGGTAGCCGCTGGGGGTCGGACTACTACCGAAGCTGTGCGGGGAGTCAATTGTGGGGCAGAGCGAACATGGTGGCGGGCATCTGTGTCCGCAGGAAAAACATCCCTGTGAGTCCCTGACTCCGGCCGGAGGGACAAAGGCCGGACGGCCTGGAGGCTTATCGGTAGCCGCTGGGGGTCGGACTACTATCGAAGCTGTGCGGGGAGTCGATTGTGGGGCAGAGCGAACATGGTGGCGGGCATCTGTGTACTGATCTGCCAGGACAGCCGCCTGGTCTGCTGTGGTGGGCCGCCGGTCCTGGACCCATTCTTTAATCTCGACTGGAATATGATTATAGAAATGTTCCAGTAGAAAAAGCTGTGCCACTTTGGCCCCAGTAGTGGCCTTGCAGCCGGCTAGCCAGGACGTCATCTATCAGGTTAATTGGTGGGTCCATTCTGTGAAAAGATGTTCATCCTGCTTCCTTAGTGCCCGGAACTTCTGCCAGTGGGCCTCCGGTGTGAGCCCATATCGGGCAAGGATACGGTCTTTCACCTTGTTATAATCCTTTTGGTCCTCAGAAGGGGTAGCGTGGAAAGCTGCCAAAGCCCGCCCTGACAATTTACCGATCAGGACAGACAGTCTATAGGCATAGGCTACCCCCTGCAGTTCGCATTGGGTCTCAAAGACCTGAAGGTAACAGTCAATATCCTCCTCCTCTTCCTTGTAGGCTCGAAAGGCCCCATGGGGTAGCTTGTGCAGTCGAAGAGCCGGCACTCCATGGGCTGATGGAGCCCCTCCTATGGACTGATGGATTTCTGCTAACTTGAGCTGGGTAACATCTGAAACGATCTTGGTGATGACCTCCTCTGGTGGCCGGGTGTCATATAACACCAACCGCCACTGCACTTCCCGCTGTACATCAGATGTGGATGTCCCCGGAGTAGATACTGTACTTGGGGCTGAACTTGGCGTTGTAACGGATAGCTCATTGCCCCGGTCATCATCCGACCCGCCGGCCGCCTGGTCCTCTCCCAGCATTTCTCTGGTGGGGGTAGTTCTGTTCCTGGTACCCGCAGTCTTTCCTCGAGTCTCCATTCAATATTACTTCTAGCAGGTGGTTTGAATGTCCCAGGAAGTTGGAAGCATCCCAACGCTGCCAGCCAATGTGGTGGATCCCCGGCTACCCCGACTGGGTAGCACCGCCAAAGGGGTCCTTCCACTGCCTGGAACAAGATGCTATGTAGCACAGGAAAGTTATTCTAGCAGGAGCCCACCTAAATGACTAGACAGACTAGCATTGAGGTGAAATAAGAACTGATTTTATTAAGCAAAACACACATCTTTTATACACACACTTATCTTGATAAGAACAGAAGATAATGCAACAGTTTTCACGCCGTTCCCGCCCCTCCAGACTGACCGGCGCCTCCATAGCAACCATAGTCCCACAGAATCCCAGGACACAGTGGTGACAGTTTTGATCCCGGGGAAGCGGCGGCACTTCCAGAGTGTCATTTGAAAGCTCTCGGTCCCCAGGTGCCACAGTCCAAAAAGCGGCGTGATTCGTTATGGGGGAACGGAGATACAGCCTGTTGAAGTTATGGGGGTAGGGGTGTCCAAAACCCCCGGTTCCCAAAGCAGCTCCTCTCCGGTAATTCCCCCACCTCTTGTCCTCCCTAGGGGCTACTAATCCCCAAAAGGGCGGAGTTCTGGGGCACATGCTTGCTGGAGCGACCAGGGGTAAAGTTAGTGGGTGTCCTGTGGCTGACCGGGAGTTCCAGGAGCCCGGACAGCCTGAGAGGGGTTAGGCGGGTGTTCGTGGTGGGGCGGCCGACCGGGAGTTCCAGGAGCCCGGCCAGCCTAGGGGGGTTTTCCTGGTCATACCCCAGCTCTTCACAAACAAGCAAACCAAAGCTTCCAGGGATTGTGGTTGCTCTGAGGAGCCTGTGACCACTGAGAAACAACAGGGGTGAGGTTGTAGGGGGTATGGATTTAACCCTTGCAGCCCAGTATCCGTGACACTCAGTATATATCAGTAATTAAGTACCACATTACAAAAGGTCTTCACACAAAATGTTTATATATGCACAGTATATATTAGCAATTAAGTGCCACATTAGCCCAGTAGCAGCACTAATCACTCCTCCTGAGGGGTTGGTCCGTTCCGTGTCACAGCATGTAACACTACAGCCACCATTTTACTTGCCTTGTGGTTTGTTGCTCCAATCTTGAGGTGTGAATAGACAAAAAAGGTGGCAGATTGGCCTATTCACTCTGCAGTGCAAACTGCACGGGGAACAAGTCGCTGTTTGGACAGTTATATGCAATTTTTTTAATGCAAAATGTATGTTTAAAAAATATTTTAATAAAATCGAGATCACAATATTTATTCAAAAAATCATATCTCATATGTATACATACACATGCACATTTACAAACACAAATACAGTATATATACACACATGTACACACATACAGTATATATACACATGTACACACATACACTATATATACACACATGTACACACATACAGTATATATACACACATGTACACACATACACTATATATACATGTACACACATACAAATACAAAAACGCACACATACAGTATACATACATGTACACACATACAAATACACAAACGCACACATACAGTATACATACATGTACACACATACAAATACACAAACGCACACATACACATGTACACACATACAAATACACACACATATATAGGTACACACATACAAATACACAAACGCTCTCATACAGTATATATACACATGTACACACATACACTATACATACATGTAAACAAATACAGTATATATACATGTACACACATACACTATACATACATGTAAACACATACAGTATATATACACATGTACACACATACACTATATATACATGTACAAACATACAGTATATATACACATGTACACACATACAAATACACACACATATACAGGGAGTGCAGAATTATTAGGCAAGTTGTATTTTTGAGGATTAATTTTATTATTGAACAACAACCATGTTCTTAATTAACCCAAAAAACTCATTAATATCAAAGCTGAATATTTTTGGAAGTAGTTTTTAGTTTGTTTTTAGTTTTAGCTATTTTAGGGGGATATCTGTGTGTGCAGGTGACTATTACTGTGCATAATTATTAGGCAACTTAACAAAAAACAAATATATACCCATTTCAATTATTTATTTTTACCAGTGAAACCAATATAACATCTCAACATTCACAAATATACATTTCTGACATTCAAAAACAAAACAAAAACAAATCAGTGACCAATATAGCCACCTTTCTTTGCAAGGACACTCAAAAGCCTGCCATCCATGGATTCTGTCAGTGTTTTGATCTGTTCACCATCAACATTGCGTGCAGCAGCAACCACAGCCTCCCAGACACTGTTCAGAGAGGTGTACTGTTTTCCCTCCTTGTAAATCTCACATTTGATGATGGACCACAGGTTCTCAATGGGGTTCAGATCAGGTGAACAAGGAGGCCATGTCATTAGATTTTCTTCTTTTATACCCTTTCTTGCCAGCCACGCTGTGGAGTACTTGGACGCGTGTGATGGAGCATTGTCCTGCATGAAAATCATGTTTTTCTTGAAGGATGCAGACTTCTTCCTGTACCACTGCTTGAAGAAGGTGTCTTCCAGAAACTGGCAGTAGGACTGGGAGTTGAGCTTGACTCCATCCTCAACCAGAAAAGGCCCCACAAGCTCATCTTTGATGATACCAGCCCAAACCAGTACTCCACCTCCACCTTGCTGGCGTCTGAGTCGGACTGGAGCTCTCTGCCCTTTACCAATCCAGCCACGGGCCCATCCATCTGGCCCATCAAGACTCACTCTCATTTCATCAGTCCATAAAACCTTAGAAAAATCAGTCTTGAGATATTTCTTGGCCCAGTCTTGACGTTTCAGCTTGTGTGTCTTGTTCAGTGGTGATCGTCTTTCAGCCTTTCTTACCTTGGCCATGTCTCTCAGTATTGCACACCTTGTGCTTTTGGGCACTCCAGTGATGTTGCAGCTCTGAAATATGGCCAAACTGGTGGCAAGTGGCATCTTGGCAGCTGCACGCTTGACTTTTCTCAGTTCATGGGCAGTTATTTTGCGACTTGGTTTTTCCACACGCTTCTTGCGACCCTGTTGACTATTTTGAATGAAACGCTTGATTGTTCGATGATCACGCTTCAGAAGCTTTGCAATTTTAAGAGTGCTGCATCCCTCTGCAAGATATCTCACTATTTTTGACTTTTCTAAGCCTGTCAAGTCCTTCTTTTGACCCATTTTGCCAAAGGAAAGGAAGTTGCCTAATAATTATGCACACCTGATATAGGGTGTTGATGTCATTAGACCACACCCCTTCTCATTACAGAGATGCACATCACCTAATATGCTTAATTGGTAGTAGGCTTTCAAGCCTATACAGCTTGGAGTAAGACAACATGCATAAAGAGCATGATGTGGTCAAAATACTCATTTTCCTAATAATTCTGTACTCCCTGTATATATGTACACACATACACTATATATACATGTACACACATACAAATACACACACATATATATGTACATGTACACAAATACACTATATATACATGAACACACATACAAATACACAAACGCACACATACAGTATATATACACACATGTACACACATGCACTATATATACACATGTACACACATACAAATACACACACACACAAACATATATATATATACACATATATATATATATATATTTACACACATATATATGTACACACATATATATTTATATATATATATATATTTACACACATATATATGTACACACATACAAATACACACACACACACATATATATATATATTTATATATATTTACAAACATATGTACACACATACAAATACACACACACACATATATATTTACACACATACAAATACACACACACATATATATATTTATTTACACACATATATATGTACACACATACAAATACACACACACATATATATTTACACACATACAAATACACACACATATATATATTTACACACATACAGGGAGTGCAGAATTATTAGGCAAGTTGTAATTTTGAGGATTAATTTTATTATTGAACAACAACCATGTTCTCAATGAACCCAAAAAACTCATTAATATCAAAGCTGAATATTTTTGGAAGTAGTTTTTAGTTTGTTTTTAGTTTTAGCTATTTTAGGGGGATATCTGTGTGTGCAGGTGACTATTACTGTGCATAATTATTAGGCAACTTAACAAAAAACAAATATATACCCATTTCAATTATTTATTTTTACCAGTGAAACCAATATAACATCTCAACATTCACAAATATACATTTCTGACATTCAAAAACAAAACAAAAACAAATCAGTGACCAATATAGCCACCTTTCTTTGCAAGGACACTCAAAAGCCTGCCATCCATGGATTCTGTCAGTGTTTTGATCTGTTCACCATCAACATTGCGTGCAGCAGCAACCACAGCCTCCCAGACACTGTTCAGAGAGGTGTACTGTTTTCCCTCCTTGTAAATCTCACATTTGATGATGGACCACAGGTTCTCAATGGGGTTCAGATCAGGTGAACAAGGAGGCCATGTCATTAGATTTTCTTCTTTTATACCCTTTCTTGCCAGCCACACTGTGGAGTACTTGGACGCGTGTGATGGAGCATTGTCCTGCATGAAAATCATGTTTTTCTTGAAGGATGCAGACTTCTTCCTGTACCACTGCTTGAAGAAGGTGTCTTCCAGAAACTGGCAGTAGGACTGGGAGTTGAGCTTGACTCCATCCTCAACCAGAAAAGGCCCCACAAGCTCATCTTTGATGATACCAGCCCAAACCAGTACTCCACCTCCACCTTGCTGGCGTCTGAGTCGGACTGGAGCTCTCTGCCCTTTACCAATCCAGCCACGGGCCCATCCATCTGGCCCATCAAGACTCACTCTCATTTCATCAGTCCATAAAACCTTAGAAAAATCAGTCTTGAGATATTTCTTGGCCCAGTCTTGACGTTTCAGCTTGTGTGTCTTGTTCAGTGGTGGTCGTCTTTCAGCCTTTCTTACCTTGGCCATGTCTCTCAGTATTGCACACCTTGTGCTTTTGGGCACTCCAGTGATGTTGCAGCTCTGAAATATGGCCAAACTGGTGGCAAGTGGCATCTTGGCAGCTGCACGCTTGACTTTTCTCAGTTCATGGGCAGTTATTTTGCGACTTGGTTTTTCCACACGCATCTTGCGACCCTGTTGACTATTTTGAATGAAACGCTTGATTGTTCGATGATCACGCTTCAGAAGCTTTGCAATTTTAAGAGTGCTGCATCCCTCTGCAAGATATCTCACTATTTTTGACTTTTCTAAGCCTGTCAAGTCCTTCTTTTGACCCATTTTGCCAAAGGAAAGGAAGTTGCCTAATAATTATGCACACCTGATATAGGGTGTTGATGTCATTAGACCACACCCCTTCTCATTACAGAGATGCACATCACCTAATATGCTTAATTGGTAGTAGGCTTTCGAGCCTATACAGCTTGGAGTAAGACAACATGCATAAAGAGCATGATGTGGTCAAAATACTCATTTTCCTAATAATTCTGCACTCCCTGTATATATGTACACACATACACTATATATACATGTACACACATACAAATACACACACATATATATGTACATGTACACAAATACACTATATATACATGAACACACATACAAATACACAAACGCACACATACAGTATATATACACACATGTACACACATGCACTATATATACACATGTACACACATGCACTATATATACACACACACACAAACATATATATATATATATATACACATATATATATATATATATATTTACACACATATATATGTACACACATATATATTTATATATATATATATATATTTACACACATATATATGTACACACATACAAATACACACACACATATATATATATATATATTTATATATATTTACAAACATATGTACACACATACAAATACACACACACACATATATATTTACACACATACAAATACACACACACATATATATATATTTATTTACACACATATATATGTACACACATACAAATACACACACACATATATATTTACACACATACAAATACACACACATATATATATTTACACACATACAGGGAGTGCAGAATTATTAGGCAAGTTGTAATTTTGAGGATTAATTTTATTATTGAACAACAACCATGTTCTCAATGAAACCAAAAAACTCATTAATATCAAAGCTGAATAGTTTTGGAAGTAGTTTTTAGTTTGTTTTTAGTTATAGCTATTTTAGGGGGATATCTGTGTGTGCAGGTGACTATTACTGTGCATAATTATTAGGCAACTTAACAAAAAACAAATATATACCCATTTCAATTATTTATTTTTACCTGTGAAACCAATATAACATCTCAACATTCACAAATATACATTTCTGACATTCAAAAACAAAACAAAAACAAATCAGTGACCAATATAGCCACCTTTCTTTGCAAGGACACTCAAAAGCCTGCCATCCATGGATTCTGTCAGTGTTTTGATCTGTTCACCATCAACATTGCGTGCAGCAGCAACCACAGCCTCCCAGACACTGTTCAGAGAGGTGTACTGTTTTCCCTCCTTGTAAATCTCACATTTGATGATGGACCACAGGTTCTCAATGGGGTTCAGATCAGGTGAACAAGGAAGCCATGTCATTAGATTTTCTTCTTTTATACCCTTTCTTGCCAGCCACGCTGTGGAGTACTTGGACGCGTGTGATGGAGCATTGTCCTGCATGAAAATCATGTTTTTCTTGAAGGATGCAGACTTCTTCCTGTACCACTGCTTGAAGAAGGTGTCTTCCAGAAACTGGCAGTAGGACTGGGAGTTGAGCTTGACTCCATCCTCAACCCGAAAAGGCCCCACAAGCTCATCTTTGATGATACCAGCCCAAACCAGTACTCCACCTCCACCTTGCTGGCGTCTGAGTCGGACTGGAGCTCTCTGCCCTTTACCAATCCAGCCACGGGCCCATCCATCTGGCCCATCAAGACTCACTCTCATTTCATCAGTCCATAAAACCTTAGAAAAATCAGTCTTGAGATATTTCTTGGCCCAGTCTTGACGTTTCAGCTTGTGTGTCTTGTTCAGTGGTGGTCGTCTTTCAGCCTTTCTTACCTTGGCCATGTCTCTGAGTATTGCACACCTTGTGCTTTTGGGCACTCCAGTGATGTTGCAGCTCTGAAATATGGCCAAACTGGTGGCAAGTGGCATCTTGGCAGCTGCACGCTTGACTTTTCTCAGTTCATGGGCAGTTATTTTCCGCCTTGGTTTTTCCACACGCTTCTTGCGACCCTGTTGACTATTTTGAATGAAACGCTTGATTGTTCGATGATCACGCTTCAGAAGCTTTGCAATTTTAAGAGTGCTGCATCCCTCTGCAAGATATCTCACTATTTTTGACTTTTCTGAGCCTGTCAAGTCCTTCTTTTGACCCAGTTTGCCAAAGGAAAAGAAGTTGCCTAATAATTATGCACACCTGATATAGGGTGTTGATGTCATTAGACCACACCCCTTCTCATTACAGAGATGCACATCACCTAATATGCTTAATTGGTAGTAGGCTTTCGAGCCTATACAGCTTGGAATAAGACAACATGCATAAAGAGGATGATGTGGTCAAAATACTCATTTGCCTAATAATTCTGCACTCCCTGTATATGTATACACATACAAATACACACACACATATATATGTACACACATACAAATACACACACTGTGCTCTGCTTGTGTGTTATGTAACGTGCTTGTGCCAAACCAAAACACATGTTTTTTAACATGACGCTATAGGTGTGGTGCAGAATACACAAACACAAAACATCTGTTTTATAACAAACCTCTAGTGACTGCCAGAGACACTGGCCCACACGTACAGGCACAGCGCTATATAGCAGCCGGTACAGAGCGGGAAAATGAAATAGACAGTAAATGTAAATAACCCAAGAAACTCTAAGCAATATATAGAAGCCAGTAACAAAGCTCCTTCCCATTGCAGCATACTGAGGTAGGCACAGAAGTGTGCATGTGCCTTGAGCACTGTATGACAGCAGCTTTTGCAACAATGTTATACATATATTGTTTAAGTCACATGCACGCTCCTGAGCCTACGTCAGTATGCTGTCATGGAAAGACGTTTTAACACAGGTACATTTGATAACAGAACATTTTGAACACTATTTAGTATTGTATGCACTGAATCCCGTGTTTTGTTACTGCACCTGTTGTCAGGTGACAATTTAGTACAATTATTAGTTTGTGATCTACGCAGTATTCATGTTCCTCCCTACAGATTGGCTGCCCTACTGCAACGACCAATGGCAAGTCTGGATGTAACAGGACCTTCATTTATGGTTTCCCAGTCAATAGATCTCTATAGAAATCTATGTCACCGACTATAACTTAGCCCTGGACTTCCCAGGTTCCTCCTCACAGGGTCTCTGTAGAATTAGCTATGGAATAAAAGCAGGGGTCAAGTCAGGTGGGAACGCATGGCAACGGAGTTCCTGCACTATTTTTGCAGGAGGAACTTAGTTCCCCCTGGAGAGGGAACAGAAACACTTTAGTAAACACTGCTGCTGCTGCTGGGAGGAGCTGAAGCACAGTCTGGTTAGAGCGACAGTGAGATCCTCTAGTAATGGGCAGTAGTACTTCCTACAATACATTAAATGCAAGTCTGTCAATGGCCCCCAAAATGTGTGTAAAACATGGTGCTTACATTTTGTGTGGCTTGCTCTGGAGTTATTTAGATCCCTTCAACAGAAATAGGACTATTGCACCTTAAGTGGGTGACACTCTGTTACAGAGGAGGATTCTCAGGTCTAAAGGCAACCATTAAACCTTAATTGGATTTAATTTGCTTTCATTGACCAAAGTGTATAGATTATATACATATAAATACAGTGTGTGCATGTGTTTGTGTGTACTGTGTGTAGGATCAGACACACGTAACAATATTTTAATTACACATTTTATTGATAAACATTTTTGTTACTATTATTCTCTTGAAATGTGCTTCATTATCTGAGCATTGTCTGCAGTCGTACTCAGGATTATATTCCACTTATAAAGCAAACATCTGATAAAAGAAAATAAATATTCTATGAAGATTTTACTATTACTAGCAGTTAAGTTTACAACAAGAATGATATTTGACCCTAAGCTGATGATCAGTATACACACAGTCTGGCATTAAAAAGGGGACAGCAGGCTCAATTTTCTTTATTCCATTTAAACAAAGGTTTTTAATAACTAGTTACATTTTTTTAATTTGATGTTTCACTGCTGAATAAAGCTTCTTTTCTTTCATGTAATTAGCAAGAGTCCATGAGCTAGTGACGTATGGGATATACATTCCTACCAGGAGGGGCAAAGTTTCCCAAACCTCAAAATGCCTATAAATACACCCCTCACCACACCCACAAATCAGTTTTACAAACTTTGCCTCCTATGGAGGTGGTGAAGTAAGTTTGTGCTAGATTCTACGTTGATATGCGCTCCGCAGCAGGTTGGAGCCCGGTTTTCCTCTCAGCGTGCAGTGAATGTCAGAGGGATGTGAGGAGAGTATTTCCTATTTGAATTCAATGATCTCCTTCTACGGGGTCTATTTCATAGGTTCTCTGTTATCGATCGTAGAGATTCATCTCTTACCTCCCTTTTCAGATCGACGATATACTCTTATTTATATACCATTACCTCTGCTGATTTTCGTTTCAGTACTGGTTTGGCTTTCTACAACATGTAGATGAGTGTCCTGGGGTAAGTAAGTCTTATTTTCTGTGACACTCTAAGCCAGTGCTTTCCAAACTGTGTGTCGGGACACACTAGTGTGTCGGCAGCAGTGTGTAGGTGTGTCCCTGCTTCAGCACTAATTTATTTTAAAAAAAAAATTTTTTTGGTTTCTGACTTTCCGCCTGCCTGCTACGCATATCATATGGTTGACACGTGATTGATACCTAGTGAGTCACAGATCATCTTAACCTATTGGCGCAGCTCAGTGGGAACTGAAACTATTGCCATTGGCGGCTTTGGCGGCACATTGGCTCCTGACTGTACGTGTAGTCTCCTTAATCGGCTCGTGACTGCATATGTAGTCAGTGAGTGGTACAGCAGTGTATTTGCAACGCGGGCAGTAGTCAGTCAGACATGCAGAACTCTGAGGGCGGCAGCTTAAACGCTGAGCTGAAGTCAGAAGTCAGTGTTTTTTTGCAGCTAGCTCCCAGTAGTGCATTGCTGCTCCTGCTCTTGATATATGGATAGGAAGTGGAAGCTTAAAAATGCTTAATGATGAAATGTGAGTGTCTTTATCTAATAGTCCACTAAATATTCAGAAACTGTGTTCATCCCATCAACCTCATACATCCCATTAAATTAGTAAGTAGCTATTGGTGTTATTCTTGCACATACTTACTGTTACTTGTAAATACATTTTGTTATTATATAATTTATGTATGTGTCGTATCTCTTAAAACAAGTTCGTTTAACCTCCTTTTTGCAAGAACAACTGAATTACTGTGTCACGAAATGATGTAGGTCTAAAAAGTGTGTCCCCAACATGAAAAGTTTGGAAAGCTCTGCTCTAAGCTATGGTTGGGCACTTTTTTATAAAGTTCTAAATATATGTATTCAAACATTTATTTGCCTTGACTCAGGATGTTCAACATTCCTTATTTCAGACAGTCAGTTTCATATTTGGGATTACGCATATGAATCAATCCATTTTTTTCTTACCTTAAAATTTGACTTTTTCCCTGTGGGCTGTTAGGCTCGCGGGGGCTGAAAATGCTTCATTTTATTGCGTCATTCTTGGCGCGGACTTTTTTGGCGCAAATTTTTTTTTCTGTTTCCGGCGTCATACGTGTCGCCGGAAGTTGCGTCATTTTTTACGTTCTTTTGCGCCAAAAGTGTCGGCGTTCCGGATGTGGCGTCATTTTTGGCGCCAAAAGCATTTAGGCGCCAAATAATGTGGGCGTCATTTTTGGCGCTAAAAAAATATGGGCGTTACTGTTGTCTCCACATTATTTAAGTCTCATTATTTATTGCTTCTGGTTGCTAGAAGCTTGTTCACTGGCATTTTTTCCCATTCCTGAAACTGTCATTTAAGGAATTTGATCAATTTTGCTTTATATGTTGTTTTTTCTATTACATATTGCAAGATGTCCCACATTGAAACTGAGTCAGAAGATACTTCTGGAAAATCGCTGCCTGGGGCTGGAGCTACCAAAGCTAAGTGTATCTGCTGTAAACTTATGGTATCTGTTCCTCCAGCTGTTGTTTGTACTGTTTGTCATGACAAACTTGTTAATGCAGATAATATTTCCTTTAGTACTGTTACATTACCTGTTGCTGTTCAGTCAACATCTAATACTCAGAGTGTTCCTGATAACATAAGAGATTTTGTTTCTAAATCCATTAAGAAGGCTATGTCTGTTATTCCTCCTTCTAGTAAACGTAAAAAGTCTTAAAACTTCTCATTTTTCAGATGAATTTTTAAATGAACATCATCATTCTGATTCTGATAATGGTTCTTTTGGTTCAGAGGATTCTGTCTCAGAGGTTGATGCTGATAAATCTTCATATTTATTTAAAATGGAATTTATTCGTTCTTTACTTAAAGAAGTCCTAATTGCATTAGAAATTGAGGATTCTGGTCCTCTTGATACTAAATCTAAACGTTTAGATAAGGTTTTTAAATCTCCTGTAGTTATTCCAGAATTTTTCCTGTCCCTAGTGCTATTTCTGAAGTAATTTCCAGGGAATGGAATAATTTGGGTAATTCATTTACTCCTTCTAAACGTTTTAAGCAATTATATCCTGTGCCATCTGACAGATTAGAGTTTTGGGACAAAATCCCTAAGGTTGATGGGGCTGTCTCTACTCTTGCTAATAATTTTATTTGTGATGCCATCTTTGATATCATTAGAGTTGATGTCAGGTATATGTCTCTAGCTATTTTAGCTAGAAGAGCTTTATGGCTTAAAACTTGGAATGCTGATATGTCTTCTAAGTCTACTCTGCTTTCCCTTTCTTTCCAGGGTAATACATTGTTTGGTTCTCAGTTGGATTCTATTATCTCAACTGTTACTGGAGGGAAAGGAACTTTTTTACCACAGGATAAAAAATCTAAAGGTAAATTTAGGTCTAATAATCGTTTTCGTTCCTTTCGTCACAACAAGGAACAAAAACCTGATCCTTCATATCAGTTTGGAAACCATCTCCAGTCTGGAATAAATCCAAGCCTTTTAGAAAATCAATGCCAGCTCCTAAGTCCGCATGAAGGTGCGGCCCTCATTCCAGCTCAGCTGGTAGGGGGCAGATTACGTTTTTTCAAAGAAATTTGGATCAATTCCGTTCACAATATTTGGATTCAGAACATTGTTTCAGAAGGGTACAGAATTGGCTTCAAGATAAGGCCTCCTGCAAAGAGATTTTTTCTTTCCTGTGTCCCAGTAAACCCAGCGAAGGCTCAAGCATTTCTGAAATGTGTTTCAGATCTAGAGTTGGCTGGAGTAATTATGCCAGTTCCAGTTCTGGAACAGGGACTGGGGTTTTATTCAAATCTCTTCATTGTACCAAAGAAGGAGAATTCCTTCAGACCAGTTCTGGATCTAAAAATATTGAATCGTTATGTAAGGATACCAACATTCAAAATGGTAACTGTAAGGACTATCCTGCCTTTTGTTCAGCAAGGGCATTATATGTCTACAATAGATTTACAGGATGCATATCTGCATATTCCGATTCATCCAGATCACTATCAGTTTCTGAGATTCTCTTTCCTAGACAAGCATTACCAGTTTGTGGCTCTGCCGTTTGGCCTAGCTACAGCTCCAAGAATTTTTACGAAGGTTCTCGGTGCCCTTCTGTCTGTAATCAGAGAACAGGGTATTGTGGTATTTCCTTATTTGGACGATATCTTGGTACTTGCTCAGTCTTCACATTTAGCAGAATCTCATACGAATCGACTTGTGTTGTTTCTTCAACATCATGGTTGGAGGATCAATTTACCAAAAAGTTCATTGATTCCTCAGACACAGGTAACCTTTTTAGGTTTCCAGATAGATTCAGTGTCCATGACTCTATCTTTGACAGACAAGAGACGTCTAAAATTGATATCAGCTTGTCGAAACCTTCAGTCACAATCATTCCCTTCGGTAGCCTTATGCATGGAAATTCTAGGTCTTATGACTGCTGCATCGGACGCGATCCCCTTTGCTCGTTTTCACATGCGGCCTCTTCAGCTCTGTATGCTGAACCAGTGGTGCAGGGATTACACAAAGATATCTCAATTAATATCTTTAAAACAGATTGTACGACACTCTCTGACGTGGTGGACAGATCACCATCGTTTAGTTCAGGGGGCTTCTTTTGTTCTTCCGACCTGGACTGTAATTTCAACAGATGCAAGTCTTACAGGTTGGGGAGCTGTGTGGGGGTTCTGGTATGGGCGGAATCCAGCTCCTGTCTAGTTTCTGCGGTTCATATCCCAGGTATAGACAATTGGGAAGCGGATTATCTCAGTCGCCAAACGTTACATCCGGGCGAATGGTTTCTTCACCCAGAGGTATTTCTTCAGATTGTTCAAATGTGGGGACTTCCAGAAATAGATTTGATGGCCTCTCATCTAAACAAGAAACTTCCCAGGTATCTGTCCAGATCCAGGGATCCTCAAGCGGTAGCAGTGGATGCATTGTCACTTCCTTGGAAGTATCATCCTGCCTATATCTTTCCGCCTCTAGTTCTTCCAAGAGTAATCTCCAAAATTCTGAAGGAATGCTCGTTTGTTCTGCTGGTAGCTCCAGCATGGCCTCACAGGTTTTGGTATGCGGATCTTGTCCGGATGGCCTCTTGCCAACCGTGGACTCTTCCGTTAAGGCCAGACCTTCTGTCGCAAGGTCCTTTTTTCCATCAGGATCTCAAATCCTTAAATTTAAAGGTATGGAGATTGAACGCTTGATTCTTAGTCAAAGAGGTTTCTCTGACTCTGTGATTAATACTATGTTACAGGCTCGTAAATCTGTATCTAGGGAGATATATTATAGAGTCTGGAAGACTTATATTTCTTGGTGTCTTTCTCATCATTTTTCCTGGCATTCTTTTAGAATTCCGAGAATTTTACAGTTTCTTCAGGATGGCTTGGATAAAGGTTTGTCTGCAAGTTCCTTGAAAGGACAAATCTCTGCTCTTTCTGTTCTTTTTCACAGAAAGATTGCTAATCTTCCTGATATTCATTGTTTTGTACAAGCTTTGGTTCGTATAAAACCTGTCATTAAGTCAATTTCTCCTCCTTGGAGTTTGAATTTGGTTCTGAGGGCTCTTCAAGCTCCTCCGTTTGAACCTATGCATTCATTGGACATTAAATTACTTTCTTGGAAAGTTTTGTTCCTTTTGGCCATCTCTTCTGCCAGAAGAGTTTCTGAATTATCTGCTCTTTCTTGTGAGTCTCCTTTTCTGATTTTTCACCAGGATAAGGCGGTGTTGCGAACTTCTTTTAAATTTTTACCTAAAGTTGTGAATTCCAACAACATTAGTAGAGAAATTGTGGTTCCTTCATTATGTCCTAATCCTAAGAATTCTAAGGAGAAATCATTGCATTCTTTGGATGTAGTTAGTGCTTTGAAATATTATGTTGAAGCTACTAAGAATTTCCGAAAGACTTCTAGTCTATTTGTTATCTTTTCCGGTTCTAGGAAAGGTCAGAAGGCCTCTGCCATTTCTTTGGCATCTTGGTTGAAATCTTTAATTCATCATGCTTATGTCGAGTCGGGTAAAACTCCGCCTCAAAGGATTACAGCTCATTCTACTAGGTCAGTTTCTACTTCCTGGGCGTTTAGGAATGAAGCTTCGGTTGATCAGATTTGCAAAGCAGCAACTTGGTCTTCTTTGCATACTTTTACTAAATTCTACCATTTTGATGTGTTTTCTTCTTCTGAAGCTGTCTTTGGTAGAAAAGTACTTCAGGCAGCTGTTTCAGTTTGAATCTTCTGCTTATATTTTCAGTTTTTTTCTTTATAAGATTTAAACTTTATTTTTGGGTGTGGATTTTTTTTCAGCGGAATTGGCTGTCTTTATTTTATCCCTCCCTCTCTAGTGACTCTTGCGTGGAAGATCCACATCTTGGGTAGTCATTATCCCATACGTCACTAGCTCATGGACTCTTGCTAATTACATGAAAGAAAACATAATTTATGTAAGAACTTACCTGATAAATTCATTTCTTTCATATTAGCAAGAGTCCATGAGGCCCACCCTTTTTTTGTGGTGGTTATGATTTTTTTTTTTATAAAGCACAATTATTCCAATTCCTTATATTTATGCTTCACACTTTTTTCTTATCACCCCACTTCTTGGCTATTCGTTAAACTGATTTGTGGGTGTGGTGAGGGGTGTATTTATAGGCATTTTGAGGTTTGGGAAACTTTGCCCCTCCTGGTAGGAATGTATATCCCATACGTCACTAGCTCATGGACTCTTGCTAATATGAAAGAAATGAATTTATCAGGTAAGTTCTTATATAAATTATGTTTTTCTTATTTGTGAAGTCCTTATTCAGCCATACATCGGTGGGTACTGTCTATTCCATCCAGTAGGAATGAATACTGCAGTATGCTGTGCACATTCTCTGGTAGTTTAATTCTAAGCAGCTTTTACCATAATAAAATATTTAACGCTTCATTGTTGCTTTGTAACGTACATGACCACTGACTTTACACAAATGTTCCATTAATTTATGGTCCTTCTACAGAGAAACATACATTTCTCAGTTACTTCTCCTCCTCATATACATATATATATATATATATATATATATATACACACACACACATACATACACATATATATATATATACACACAGTTGTGCTCATAAGTTTACATACACTGGCAGAATTTATGATTTCTTGGCCATTTTTCAAAGAATATGAATGATAACACAAAAACTTTTCTTTCACTCATGGTTAGTGTTTGGCTGAAGCCATTTATTATCAATCAACTGTGTTTACTCTTTTTAAATCATAATGACAACAGAAACCCAAATTACCCTGATCAAACTATAATAATACTTATTGTGCATCTTGAAACAGCCACACCACATGCCCTGTATTTCACCTGAAGTTATTTGTGGGATTGTCTTTGCATCCAGAACAATTTTCCTGGCAGTTGTGGCTGACATTTTAGTTGGTCTACCTGACCGTGGTTTGCTTTTCAACAGAACCCCTCATTTTCCATCTCTTTATTAGAGTTTGATCACTGCTGATTTGCATTCTCAATTCCTTGGATATCTTTTTATATCCCTTTCCTGTTTTATACAGTTCAACTACCTTTTCCTGCAGATCCTTTGACAATTCTTTTGCTTTCCCCACGACTCAGAATCCAGAATCATCAGTGCAGCACTGGATGAAAGATGCAAGGGTCTGTCAGGAGTCCAGAAACGCATTGACCTTTTATACACACACACTAATTACAAGCAAACAGATCACAGGTGAGGATGGTTACCTTTAATAGCCATTCAAACCCCTTTGTGTCAACTTGTGTGAATGTTATCAGGCCAAAATAACCAGGGTATGTAAACTTTTGATCAGGGTCATTTGGGTAGTTTCTGTTGTCATTATGATTTGAGTTGATTGATAATAAATGGCTTCAGCCAAACACTAACCATCAGTGAAAGAAAAGGTTTTGTGTTATCATTCATATTCTCTGAAAAATGGCCAAGAAACCATAAATTCTGCCAGGGTATGTAAACTTACACACACACACACACAAATATATATATATATATATATTGTGACCTGGGATCTTGGAAACACACAGTCCTCAAAGCTGGAAACACCACACAAGGTTGTAGCTTTATAAAATACAGTCTGTTTATTATCAGGTCTGGCAAAAACAGGCAAAATAAACATAAACAAAACAAAAGAGGCTTGCTCCACTGAGCACTTACTAACAAGTACAACTGTCTGCACTAAGTAGCTTTTCACAAAAGTAATATTGCACAGACCTTTCAAACTTTGTCCTTTAGATATAATTCCTCTCAGTCTCTCAGGAGAGTGTTTGCAGTTTTCCTTTACTGCTGGCAAAAATCTACCTCTTAAACCCTGACTGGGGATTTTATTAGCACCTGCTGTCAATTACCATATGCAGGTGAGTAGCTAGCTGAGTCAGACAGAATTCCTGGACTGGACTTTTTGACATAATGTGCTACCTGCAAACTGCGGGGTGGCCCACCCTACTCTCCAAATACTCCACCCCAGGGACCCAGAAATAAATCACATATTTTCTCTATGTGGCAAACAAACATAACAATTCTCCCTGGGGTTGTCAGACCATACCCCGCACTGCAGCACGTTTGAGGGAATATAGACACCTTCCATTACTATGCCTTGGGTTCTGTCACAATATATATATATACACACGCACAGGCACACACACACACACATATATATATATATATATATATATATATATATATATATATATACACATACATACACACATACACACACACACATATATATATATATATATATATATATATTGTGACAGAAAGCAAGGCCTGGTTATAAATGGAAGATATTTAAGACCAAGCATTGTACATGCTATTTCTCCTTTCAGTTAAAACCCCAGGGAGAAAGTGTGTGTATTTGATTATCCCAGACAGCTGGGAAGCTGTCCAGCAGCTAATCACAGGTGTGGCTAATTAGAAGTTGTGAGGGTTTAAATAGCAGCCTCACTTAGGCCTTGAGAGAGAGATATACAGCTACAGAAGCTGGTGTGTGTGTGTTTGTTACACTGTGTAAAAGACTTTTGTTCCTGTGAACTGTAAAAGGACATTATTTTTACAAAGCACTTGTGGAATGCTGTGAAGTGCTGGGACACATTTAAAAGTACTTGCTTTGCTGCAGAGGAAGGATTTCCCTCTTTTGAAAATGAACTGCCTGTTTGTTATTGCTGTGAAAA
Source organism: Bombina bombina (assembly GCF_027579735.1). Taxonomy (NCBI): domain Eukaryota; kingdom Metazoa; phylum Chordata; class Amphibia; order Anura; family Bombinatoridae; genus Bombina; species Bombina bombina. Next base: position 286,335,628 of record NC_069505.1, read on the forward strand.
ATAAAGCCTTTTAAACTACAGTGGATTGTCCTGTGCTGCATTTGTGCCCTAGAAGACCGTGGTTAAAAGTGGTCCCTGTTACACTTGGTGGAGAATACGGGCAACCACGTTGTAAGTCTGTGGGCATAATAATCTGCAAGCAACACAGAAGGAGAACACTGAATTGTTGATACAACAGATGGCTGCTGTGCAAGCTGAGACATTCAGGAAGACCCGGGAGGAGCAGCAAAGTGCTACACAGACTCTGCAACGAGAGGTTCAAGCCATATCAGAAAGACTGAACTCTGAATATGTTGGTGGAAGCCAAGGTTCCAGAGTAATAAGGGCTAGTCATTATCTTCAAAAAATGACAGCAGCTGATGATGTTGAGGCGTATCTTTTGGCATTTGAACGCACAGCAGAAAGAGAAAAATGGCCGACAGTTGAGTGGGCGAGTATACTTGCGCCATTTCTTAGTGGTGAACCTCAGAAGGCCTACTTTGATTTAGAGCCAGCACAAGCCAGTGACTATGAGAAATTGAAAGCAGAAATCCTTGCACGCCTGGGGGTGACTTCGGCAGTCCGTGCACAAAGATTCCATTCCTGGATGTTTTCATCTCATAATGCTGCAAGATCCCAGATGTTCGACCTTATACACCTTGCCAGGAAGTGGCTGCAACCAGAGGTTAATTCAGCTACCAAAATAGAGGAACTACTGGTGATGGACCGGTTTCAACGTGGATTACCTGCTTCCCTGCGGCGGTGGGTTAATCAAGGTGATCCTCAAACAGCGGATCAGTTGATTGTATTGGTCGAAAGATTTATAGCTTCAGGAGAAGTTTTGCAACAATCTTCAATGGATCAGCCCCACAATCCCAAGTCCCAGAGCTCTACAAGAACTGGTAAGACTGTTCAGGGGATAAAGGGGATAAGAGAGCAGCAGGTGTATAGGCAAAACACCAGAGACATTTCCCCAGGAATTAAGGAAACATTTAAATATAACCAACCTGTAAGATGTTTTAAATGTAATGAGGTTGGACATATTGCTAGAGACTGTGATAAAGATGAATTTATGGACTGTAATGTTGCACATTCACTATTGTCTAATAGCAACAGCTCTGTTAATAATGATTCCCATTGGTGTACTGTGACGGTTAATGGTAAAGTGTCTAGGGCTTTGCTTGATTCAGGAAGTATGGTCACACTAGTGGCTAAATCTTTAGTACCAGATGCAGTATTAGATTATGGGGAAAAAATGGGAATTATCTGTGTTCATGGAGATAAACGGGAATATCCTACAGCTGAGGTGGAGATTGAGACTCAGTGTGGTAAATTAAAATATTGTGATGGTGTAGTACCAAATTTAGCCCAAGAGGTTGTCATAGGGAGAAATTTTCCAAAATTTCTGGAGTTATGGGAATCTCCAGAAATATGTCAAACTTCTGATATTTATGTATTTCCTTTCTCTGAAACTGATTTTGAAGGGGGTTCCATTGAAAAGGAGAAAAATAAGATTTATTGCCCTATGCCTGTATTAGTAGGTGATCAACCTTCTCAGAGTAATGAAGTACCAAGTACTAGCTTGGAAAATATTGATGATTTGATAGATCTGGTTGGTGGCCCTGGTAATTTTAAAAAAGCCCAATGGGAGGATCCAACATTGGTAGAGGCAAGAAATAATATCAGGGTTATAAATGATGTTAATTACAAAGTAAGTCAGCCAGGGAGAAGGAAACCTGAGCAAATATATCATATAAATCTGGTAAAACCTACAGAACTCCCTGCACTGAACCAGAGGTAAATATATCGGAAACCCTATCTGTACATCAGAAAAGAGAGGTCAAGGATTTTATTAGAATGAACAAAGAGGTATTTTCTGTGGTACCGGGAAAAACTAATGTTATTAAGCATGACATAATAACAGAACCAGGGAAGAAGGTCTGCCTTAAACCCTATAGGGTCCCTGAGGCTCGTAGAAAGGCTATTAAACTGGAGGTAGAAAAAATGTTAAAGCTTGGGGTAATTGAGGAATCACAAAGTGAGTGGAACAGTCCAATCGTGCTTGTTCCAAAGCCGGATGGTTCATTAAGGTTCTGTAATGACTTTCGTAAGCTTAATTGTGTTTCCAAATTTGACACCTACCCAATGCCTAGGGTAGATGAGTTGATAGAAAGGCTAGGAAAAGCATGTTATCTCACTACAATTGATTTAGCGAAAGGGTATTGGCAGGTGCCTCTCACTAGTCAAGCAAAGGAAAAGACAGCTTTTTCAACCCCAGAGGGCTTATTTCAGTATACGGTGTTGCCATTTGGTTTACATGGGGCCCCGGCAACATTCCAGAGGATGATGGATAGAATTCTGAAACCCCATGTTCGTTATGCGGCAGCATATTTGGATGATGTTATAATTTATAGTACAGATTGGGAATCCCATCTTCCAAAAGTTCAAGCAGTACTTGATGCAATACGGTCCGCTGGGTTAACTGCCAATCCTGCAAAATGTACCGTTGGTTTACAGGAAGCTAAGTACTTGGGTTATACTATTGGTAGAGGATTAGTTAAACCTCAGACAACAAAAGTAGAGGCCATACAGAACTGGCCACAGCCTCTAACTAAAAAACAAGTAAGAGCATTTATTGGGATAACTAGTTATTATAGAAGGTTTATCCCGAATTTCGCTACAATTGCGGCACCCTTGACAGATCTCACAAAAGCAAGGGCCCCAATTATGATAAAATGGTCCCCAGAAGCAGAACAAGCTTTTAAGCATTTGAAAGATGCCCTTTGTGCCCATCCAGTTTTGGTAACCCCCAATTTCGATAAAGATTTTATTGTACAGACAGATGCCTCTGATGTTGGTTTAGGAGCAGTTCTCTCGCAGGAGTGTCAGGGAGAAGAGCATCCTGTCCTTTTCCTAAGCAGAAGACTTATTCCACAGGAAAAGAACTATTCTATAGTGGAGAAAGAATGCCTTGCCATTAAGTGGGCTTTGGAGACCCTTAGGTACTATCTGTTGGGAAGAAAATTTAAATTAATAACAGATCATGCTCCTCTCACATGGATGAGTCAGAATAAGGAAACAAATTCAAGGGTTACTAGGTGGTTTCTTAGCTTGCAACCCTTCAATTTTACTGTTGAGCACAGGGCCGGTCTTTTGCAGGGCAATGCTGATGGTTTGTCTCTGGTACATTCATTGATGTCCATGGTCGCTCAACCCACTGGGTGTGAGCTAGGGGGGAGGATATGTGACAGAAAGCAAGGCCTGGTTATAAATGGAAGATATTTAAGACCAAGCATTGTACATGCTATTTCTCCTTTCAGTTAAAACCCCAGGGAGAAAGTGTGTGTATTTGATTATCCCAGACAGCTGGGAAGCTGTCCAGCAGCTAATCACAGGTGTGGCTAATTAGAAGTTGTGAGGGTTTAAATAGCAGTCTCACTTAGGCCTTGAGAGAGAGATATACAGCTACAGAAGCTGGTGTGTGTGTGTTTGTTACACTGTGTAAAAGACTTTTGTTCCTGTGAACTGTAAAAGGACATTATTTTTACAAAGCACTTGTGGAATGCTGTGAAGTGCTGGGACACATTTAAAAGTACTTGCTTTGCTGCAGAGAAAGGATTTCCCTCTTTTGAAAATGAACTGCCTGTTTGTTATTGCTGTGAAAAATAAAGCCTTTTAAACTACAGTGGATTGTCCTGTGCTGCATTTGTGCCCTAGAAGACCGTGGTTAAAAGTGGTCCCTGTTACAATATATATACACATACATACACACATATATATATATATATATATATACATATATATATATATATATATATACACACACACACTCATATATATATATATATACAAACACACACACATATATATATATATATATATATATATATATATATATATATACAAACACACACACATATATATATATATATATATATATATACACACACACATCTCACTTATCGCTTACCAGTTCCTGTGTTATGCTACAGAGCCTTTTAATCAAAGATCCACAAAGGCCTTAAACACACTGCAGCTCTTAAACAGGGCAATGCCAGGGATCTATTAAGGACGGGCATAAACAAGTAGCTGCCAATCACAGCTTTGGTGCTGTCATGCGCTGCAGCTTCCAAGAGGAACTTTAGCTCTGGTTTAACCCCATTAGCAGCAATGAAATTCATAGTCTAATAAAAGGGATACCCCATCCTTTAAATAATGGCTGCATTTCTTTTTTTGTAGTTAACTGTACAGTCATGGGAATGTGCTGAATAAATTAGACTCACACCCCTACCCCCCCCCCCAGCATCTTCAGAGAATTATCCGCACAGATACAAAGTGTAAATAAGAACAGACCCCCATAGCACCACAGACACACGACAGCAGCAATATTTAAGAGCATAATAGGACAAAGCTCCTCACCAGCTGTATTATAAAAATAATATTTATGTTGCATAAATGGAAATGATTACGAGAGTAAATCCATTCTCTTCCAGATGACATTATTTTTCTGCTTGTTTAAATGCAAGAATGAGATTCTGGTTCCTACACGTCAAACAGGCTTCAGCTGTAAGATACGGGGCTAGATTACAAGTGGAGCACTAATTTGCTGTTTACAGGCGCACGTTAAATAACCAGCCATTACAAGTGGATGGTTAATGCTACCGCGAGGTCAGACCTCTGGTTAATTAAATAAATGCCCCCCCCCAATTGTCCCCAAAATAAAGTGCAGTGTTCCATTAAAAAAAAAAAAAACAGAATTTATGTTTACCTGATAAATTTCTGTGTCCGGTCCACGGCTTCATCCTTACTTGTGGGATATTCTCTTTCCCTACAGGAAATGGCAAAGAGAGCACACAGCAAGAGCTGTCCATATAGCCCCCCCTCTGGCTCCGCCCCCCAGTCATTCGACCGACGGTTAGGAGAAAAAGGAGAAACTATAGGGTGCCGTGGTGACTGTATTGTACAGAAATAAAATTTTTTAAACCTGACTAAAAGCCAGGGCGGGCCGTGGACCGGACACACCGTAGGAGAAAGAAATTTATCAGGTAAACATAAAATTCTGTTTTCTCCTACATTGGTGTGTCCGGTCCACGGCTTCATCCTTACTTGTGGGAACCAATACCAAAGCTTTAGGACACAGATGAAGGGAGGGAACAAGTCAGGTAACCTAAACGGAAGGCACCACGGCTTGCAAAACCTTTCTCCCAAAAACAGCCTCCGAAGAAGCATAAGTATCGAATTTGTAAAATTTGGCAAAAGTATGCAGAGAAGACCAAGTCGCTGCCTTACAGATCTGATCAACAGAAGCCTCGTTCTTGAAGGCCCATGTGGAAGCCACAGCTCTAGTAGAGTGAGCTGTAATTCGTTCAGGAGGCTGCCGTCCGGCAGTCTCATAAGCCAATCGGATGATGCTTTTCAGCCAAAAAGAAAGAGAGGTAGCAGTGGCTTTCTGCCCTCTCCTTTTACCAGAATAAACGACAAACAAGGATGATGTTTGTCTGAAATCCTTTGTTGCTTCTAAATATAATTTTAAAGCACGGACCACATCTAGGTTGTGTAACAAACGTTCCTTCTTTGAAACAGGATTCGGACATAGAGAAGGAACAACTATTTCCTGGTTAATATTCCTGTTGGAAACTACTTTTGGAAGAAAACCAGGCTTGGTACGTAAAACTACCTTATCTGCATGGAATACCAGATAGGTAGAAGTATACTGCAAAGCAGATAATTCGGAAACTCTTCTAGCAGAAGAAATAGCAACTAAGAACAGAACTTTCCAAGATAGTAACTTAATATCTATGGAATTCAAAGGTTCAAACGGAACCCCTTGAAGAACTGAAAGAACTAAGGAGGAGTCATAGGTCTGTAAACAGGCTTGATTCTGACTAACTCCTGTACAAACGCTTGTACATCTGGCACGGCTGCCAGACGTTTGTGCAACAAGACAGACAGAGCAGATATCTGTCCCTTTAGAGAACTAGCTGACAGACCTTTCTCCAGACCCTTTTGGAGAAAGGAAAGAATCCTAGGAATTTTGATTTTACTCCAAGAAAAACCCTTGGATTCGCACCAACGGATATATTTGTGCCATATCTTATGGTAAATCTTCCTAGTCACAGGCTTTCTGGCTTGAACCAGAGTATCTATAACTGAATCTGAAAACCCACGCTTAGATAGAATCAAGCGTTCAATTTCCAAGCAGTCAGTTGCAGAGAGACTAGATTTGGATGTTTGAATGGACCTTGTACTAGAAGATCCTGTCTCAGAGGTAGCTTCCATGGTGGATCCGATGACATATTCACCAGGTCTGCATACCAAGTCCTGCGTGGCCACGCAGGAGCTATAAGAATCACCGAGGCCTTCTCCTGTTTGATCCTGGCTACCAGCCTGGGAAGGAGAGGGAACGGTAGAAACACATAAGCTAGATTGAACGACCAAGGCGCCACTAATGCATCCACCAGTGTCGCCCTGGGATCCCTGGATCTGGACCCGTATCGAGGAACTTTGAAGTTCTGACGAGACGCCATCAGATCCATATCCGGAGTGCCCCATAGTTGAGTTAACTGGGCAAAGACCTCCGGGTGGAGTTCCCACTCCCCCAGATGGAAAGTCTGACGACTCAAATAATCCGCCTCCCAGTTGTCTACTCCTGGGATGTGGATTGCAGATATGTGTCAGGAGTGATCCTCCGCCCATTTGATGATCTTGGATACCTCTGTCATCGCCAAGGAACTCTTTGTTCCCCCCTGATGATTGATGTACGCTACAGTTGTCATGTTGTCCGACTGAAATCTTATGAATCTGGCCTTCGCTAGGTGAGGCCAGGCCAGGAGCGCATTGAATATCGCTCTCAGTTCCAAAATGTTTATCGGGAGGAGGGACTCTTCCCGAGACCATAGACCCTGAGCTTTCAGGGAGTCCCAGACCGCGCCACAGCCTAAGAGACTGGCGTCGGTCGTGACGATGACCCACTCTGGTCTGCGGAAACTCATTCCCTGAGACAGGTGATCCTGAGTCAACCACCAGCGGAGTGAGTCTCTGGTTACCTGGTCTACTTGAATCTGGGGAGACAAGTCTGCATAATCCCCATTCCACTGTTTGAGCATGCACAGTTGTAATGGTCTTAGATGAATTCGAGCAAAAGGAACCACGTCCATTGCTGCAACCATTTGTCCTATTACCTCCATGCACTGAGCTATGGAAGGCTGAGGAATAGATTGAAGAACTTGACAAGCGTTTAGAAGTTTTAATTTTCTGACCTCTGTCAGAAAAATCTTCATTTCTACAGAATCTATTATTGTTCCCAGAAAGGGAACCCTTGTAGACGGGGACAGTGAACTCTTTTCTACGTTCACCTTCCACCCGTGAGATCTGAGAAAGGCTAATACAATGTCTGAATGAGCCCTTGATCTGGAAAGGGACGACGCTTGGATTAGGATGTCGTCTAAGTAAGGTGCCACCACAATGCCCCTCGGTCTTAGAACCGCTAGTAGGGACCCTAGCCCCTTTGTGAAAATTCTGGGAGCAGTGGCTAAACCGAACGGAAGAGCCACGAACTGGTAATGTTTGTCCAGAAAGGCGAACCTTAGGAACTGATGATGATCTTTGTGGATAGGAATATTTAGGTACGCATCCTTTAAGTCCACGGTAGTCATGTATTGACCCTCCTGGATTGTTGGTAAAATCGTTTGAATGGTTTCCATTTTGAATGATGGAACTCTGAGGAATTTGTTTAGAATTTTTAAATCCAGAATTGGCCTGAAAGTTCCCTCTTTTTTGGGAACTACAAACAGGTTTGAGTAAAAACCCAGACCTTGTTCCGCTGTTGGAACTGGGTGTATCACTCCCATCTTTAATAGGTCTCCTACTCAATGTAAGAATGCCTGTCTCTTTATCTGGTCTGAAGATAAGCGAGACATGTGGAACCTTCCCCTTGGAGGAAGTTCCTTGAACTCTAGAAGATACCCCTGAGAGACTATTTCTAGTGCCCAGGGATCCGGAACATCTCTTGCCCAAGCCTGAGCAAAGAGAGAAAGTCTGCCCCCTACTAGATCCGGTCCCGGATCGGGGGCTAGCCCTTCATGCTGTCTTGGTAGCAGCAGCAGGCTTCTTGGCCTGTTTACCCTTGTTCCAGCCTTGCATTGGTTTCCATGCTGGTTTAGGCTGGGAAGCGTTACCCTCTTGTCTAGAGGCTGCAGAGTTAGGAGACGGTCCGTTCCTGAAATTGCGAAAGGAACGAAAATTAGATTTGTTCTTAGCCTTGAAAGGCCTATCCTGTGGGAGGGCATGGCCCTTTCCCCCAGTGATGTCTGAAATAATCTCCTTCAATTCTGGCCCGAAAAGGGTCTTACCTTTGAAAGGAATATTAAGCAGTTAGGTCTTGGATGACACATCCGCTGACCAAGATTTTAGCCAAAGCGCTCTGCGCGCCACTATTGCAAAACCTGAATTTTTCGCCGCTAATTTAGCCAATTGAAAAGCGGCATCTAAAATAAAGGAATTAGCCAACTTTAGTGCGTGAATTCTGTCCATGACTTCCTCATATGGAGTCTCCTTATGGAGCGAATTTTCTAGTTCCTCGAACCAAAAAGACGCCGCCGTGGTGACAGGAATAATGCACGAAATTGGTTGAAGAAGGAAACCTTGCTGAACAAATATCTTTTTAAGCAATCCTTCCAATTTTTTATCCATAGGATCTTTGAAAGCGCAACTGTCCTCAATAGGAATAGTTGTGCGCTTGGCCAACGTTTAAACTGCCCCCTCAACCTTAGGGACCGTTTGCCATGCGTCCCTTCTGGGGTCGACAATGGGGAACATTTTCTTAAATATAGGAGGTGGAAAAAAAGGTATACCTGGCTTCTCCCACTCCTTAGTCACTATGTCCGCCACCCTCTTGGGTATCGGAAAGGCATCAGCGTGCACAGGGACCTCTAGGAATTTGTCCATTTTGCACAATTTCTCTGGAATCACCAAAGAGTCACAATCATCAAGAGTAGTTAGCACCTCCTTAAGCAGGGCGCGGAGATGTTCTAACTTAAATTTAAATGCCACGATATCAGGTTCTGCCTGCTGAGAAACTTTTCCTGAATCAGAAATTTCTCCCTTAGACAGACCCTCCCTCACTGCCAATTCAGACTGGTGTGAGGGTATAACAGATAAATTATCGTCAACACCCACTTGCTCATCCTCTGTATTTAAAACTGAGCAATCACGCTTTCTGGGAAATGCTGGCAGTTTGGATAAAAGACTTGCTATAGAATTATCCATTACTGCAGTTAATTGCTGCATAGTAACAAGCATTGGCGCGCTAGAAGTACTAGGTGTCGCCTGCGCGGGCAAAGCTGGTGTTGACACAGAAGGAGAGGATGATGAACTATCCCCACTACCTTCATTTGAAGAATTATCTTGGGCAACCTTATTAAATGTGACAGTACTGTCCTTACTTTGTTTGGACGCCATGGCACAATTATCACATACATTTAAAGGGGGAACCACCTTGGCCTCCATACACACAGAACATATGCTATCTGAAGGTATAGACATGTTAGACAGACTTTGGCAGGCTATTAATGCAATAAAACCGTTTTTAAACAAAACCGTTACTGTCTCTTTAAATAATAAAAAGAACACACTTTATTTCTGAATGTTTGAAAAACTATGAAGGAAACATCCGATCTTTACAAAATTTGCACCCTAGTATCTTAATGCTTTGAAAGTATTGCACACCAAATTTCAAGTCTCTAACCCCTTAAATGAGCTAATTGTTCAATTTACCAGTTTAACCCACTACAGTCCCTGCCACAGCCTTTGCTGCAGCTTTTACCTTCCTTGGGGGTTATTCACCACAGAAATAAGCCTTCTTGAAATCGTTTTTATGGCCACAGGACCCTCTCACATGAAGCTGCATGCACTGCTTCTAGAAGTAACTGCGCAATTGAGGCGCGAAAATGAGGCCTCCTCCCTCTGCATACCAGAGTGAAGGGGCCTTCCTGACTAGATTAGGTGTCTAAACAACTGCCAGGCGTAATAAAAACGTTCCCAAAGTATTTGAAAGTCACAAAACACTCCAAAAGTCATATAAATATTATATAAATCAATCGATTTAGCCCACAATAGTGTCAACCAGTATAGAGCCCATTCATAAGCCTTCATTCTGTTATGAGTCTAAGAAAATGGCTTACCGATCCCATAAGGGAAAATGACAGTCTTCTAGCATTACTATGTCTTGTTAGAAAAGAGACTAGTCATACCTGGAGCAGAAAAGTCTGCAAACTGTTCCCCCCAACTGAAGTTCTCTGGTTTCAACAGTCCTTTGTGGGAACAGCAATGGATTTTAGTTACTGTTGCTAAAATCATACTCCTCTTTTAACAGAACTCTTCATCACTTTCTGTTGTAGAGTAAATAGTACAAACCGTCACTATTTTAAAATAACAAACTCTTGATAGAAGAAATAAAACTACAACTAACACCACATACTCTTTACCACCCCCGTGGAGATGCTACTTGTTCAGAGCGGCAAAGAGAATGACTGGGGGGCGGAGCCAGAGGGGGGGCTATATGGACAACTCTTGCTGTGTGCTCTCTTTGCCATTTCCTGTAGGGGAAGAGAATATCCCACAAGTAAGGATGAAGCCGTGGACCGGACACACCAATGTAGGAGAAATGAGCATCTTTTTTTTAATTAAAAACTGCACAAAGCAGTTATATGGGATTAAAGTGAGCGACTTACCCCCATCTCTGCGCTAGGTTATGTGCCGTGTTTATCGGCATCAGAACAAGGCTCCCATTGGAGCTTCCATGCAATGTGAAATCACATTCACATTGCTCTCAACTTACACATACATACACACGTGTACATGTGTGTATGTATGTATACACGTGTGTATGTACAGGTGGCCCTCGTTTTATGACGGTTCAATTTGCGCCGTTTTAGAATAACAACCTTTTTTTCAGTCATGTGACTGCTATTTGAAAAGCATTGAGAAGCAGTGCATTGAATAAAATAGCCAGTAGGTGGAGCTGTCCGCTTGTGTTGCAGCAAAGATATGCAAGCCAAGCACACAAGCAGGCTGAAATTAATCAGTGTAGCTAGCTAGACCTGAGCTATCAGGCAGATTTCAAAGGAACAAGATCTCCCTGTCTATAAATCAGTCCAGATTGGAATGCATAGAAAGAACTGTTTGCAAAAAAATGCAAGTAAAGTCTGTGTTGTGTAATTATTTTATTAGGTTTATAATGCTGTTTAGCAAATGTTTTTGTTCATTTAACTTAGTTTAATTATATATTCTGTGTTGTGTGATTCTTTTATTAGGTTTATAATGCTGTTTAGCATTTAAAGTCTTCATTTCAAAGCTTTAAAAATAATGTATTAGGTGTTACTTATGACAATCTTGAGAGGGGCCTGGAACCTAACTCCCTCACTTCCCATTGACTTACATTATAAACTGGGTTTCAATTTACGATTTACAACCATTCCCTTCTGGAACCTAACCCCGGCGTAAACTGAGGGCTACCTGTATGTGTATATGTGTGTATGTGTACACGTGTGTATGTATGTGTTTATCCATGTGATTACTTGGCTATTTAAGGATTGCATTTATCATTCATTTGTATTGAGCCTGAGGAGGGGGTGCTAACCCCGAAACGTTGCTCTGTATGTACTGCTGCCTTAAGTAAAAAGTGTTGAACTGACTTTTTGAGTGTCTGCCCATATTTTTCTACATGTGTTTATCCATGTGATTACATGTGTGTGGGTATTTTCTAGAGATAACAATGGGAGATTCAGTAGAAGCCCTGAGTAATTATTATCATTTATTTGTATAGTGGCACACACTGCTGTAGCGCTGGGGTATACAATGACGAAGTTTGTGATAAGATACAAAAACATAACAGACTAAACAAATCTAGTACAGGAGGAAGAGGGCCCTGCTCCGGAGAGCTTACAGTCTACAGGCTGAGGGTGCAGAGACATAAGGTTGATGAATGAGACCCCCCCCAGCTTCTCAGAAAAAGACAAATGCCCATAGACCGCACCTGGCACACTTGTCTGGTGATGCCACAAAGTAACCGGTATGGGCTCTGTACATTATGTGCTAGGCCTTCTCTGCACACAACCAGGTTACATTTTTCATACTCATTTTGTCTTTTGCAGTGCCGGTGAGATTCTATTTGCTGGTCTCTCTCTTTACACACCGGGGAAGATGGTAAATTGTAGCAGTGATGACATTTTTGCTTATCTGCCACATTATGGACAAGATTCCAGCCAGCAAAGCTTAAAAAGGAAAAAAATAATTGCAAAAAATAATTCAAAGGATTAGTTGGTCCATCCAAAAAGAGATTAATATCTGGATATTTAATTACATTTTTTGCTGAAGCAAAACAATAATAAGCCAGGCGCTCCTGCAACACTGTCGGATATTATCTGCAAGTATTAAATGCAGTCAGTCACACTTTAACTCTTTCAATGCCAGTGGCTAAGCATCCAGCCAGCACATTGCTCCAGCACTGAAGGGGTTACACCGAAACTTCACAGAGATAGATTTTAGTCTTTTTCATGTTGATGAATTATTATTTTTTTTTTAAATACACCCATCTGCTTCAGGAGTCAGAAGATTTTGCATTAATTACACGACAGCTGTTTATGGAAACAAAGCTCAGATTTGATCATTATCACCAAAGAGATTTTCTTTTAACCAGCAAAGCTCGGAGGTGTCTGTACCACAAGGAAAAGGAACATGTTTATTGCAACAGCATCCTATGCATCCTTTGTGGGTGCGCTGATCCCAAACTTGTGTGCTGATGACAACATGACACTAAATGCGCAGTGTGCGCTGATAACAACATGACACTAAATGCGCAGTGTGCGCTGATGACAACATGACACTAAATGCGCAGTGTGCGCTGATGACAACATGACACTAAATGGACTGTGTGCGCTGATGACAACATGACACTAAATGCGCAGTGTGCGCTGATGACAACATGACACTAAATGCACAGTGTGCGCTGATGACAACATGACACTAAATGCGCAGTGTGCGCTGATGACAACATGACACTAAATGCGCAGTGTGCGCTGATGACAACATGACACTAAATGCGCAGTGTGCGCTGATGACAACATGACACTATATGGACTGTGTGCGCTGATGACAACATGACACTAAATGCGCTGTGTAAGCTGATGACAACATGACACTAAATGCGCTGTGTGGGCTGATGACAACATGACACTAAATGCGCAGTGTGCGCTGATGACAACATGACACTAAATGCGCAGTGTGGGCTGATGACAACATGACACTAAATGCCCTGTGTGGGCTGATGACAACATGACACTAAATGCGCTGTGTGCGCTGATGACAACATAACACTAAATGCGCTGTGTGGGCTGATGACAACATGACACTAAATGCGCTGTGTGGGCTGATGACAACATGACACTAAATGCGCAGTGTGCGCTGATGACAACATGACACTAAATGCGCAGTGTGCGCTGATGACAACATGACACTAAATGAGCTGTGTGAGCTGATGACAACATGACACTAAATGGACTGTGTGCGCTGATGACAACATGACACTAAATGAGCTGTGTGAGCTGATGACAACATGACACTAAATGCGCTGTGTGCACTGATGACAACATGACACTAAATGGACTGTGTGCGCTGATGACAACATGACACTAAATGAGCTGTGTGAGCTGATGACAACATGAAACTAAATGCGCTGTGTGCACTGATGACAACATGACACTAAATGGACTGTGTGCGCTGATGACAACATGACACTAAATGAGCTGTGTGAGCTGATGACAACATGACACTAAATGCGCTGTGTGCACTGATGACAACATGACACTAAATGGACTGTCTGCGCTGATGACAGCATGACACTAAATACACACTGTGTGCGCTGATGACAACATGACATTAAATGGGTGACTATAGGGTCATTACTGAATGTATTGGGTGTGATGACTATAGGGTATTACTGAATGTGTTGAGTGTGATGACTATAGGGTCATTACTGAATGTATTGGGTGTGATGACTATAGGGTATTACTGAATGTGTTGAGTGTGCTGACTATAGGGTATTACTGAATGTCTTGAGTGTGCTGACTATAGGGTATTACTGAATGTGTTGAGTGTGCTGACTATTGGGTATTACTGAATGTGTTGAGTGTGCTGACTATTGGGTATTACTGAATGTCTTGAGTGTGCTGACTATTGGGTATTACTGAATGTCTTGAGTGTGCTGACTATAGGGTATTACTGAATGTCTTGAGTGTGCTGACTATAAGGTATTACTGAATGTCTTGAGTGTGCTGACTATAGGGTATTACTGAATGTCTTGAGTGTGCTGACTACTATAGGGTATTACTGAATGTCTTGAGTGTGCTGACTATAAGGTATTACTGAATGTCTTGAGTGTGCTGACTATAGGGTATTACTGAATGTCTTGAGTGTGCTGACTATAGGGCATTACTGAATGTCTTGAGTGTGCTGACTATAGGGTATTACTGAATGTCTTGAGTGTGCTGACTATAGGGTATTACTGAATGTCTTGAGTGTGCTGACTATAGGGCATTACTGAATGCATTGGGTGTGCTGACTATAAGGCATTACTGAATGTGTTGGGTGTGCTGACTATAGGGCATTACTGAATGTCTTGAGTGTGCTGACTATAGGGTATTACTGAATGTCTTGAGTGTGCTGACTATAGGGTATTACTGAATGTCTTGAGTGTGCTGACTATAGGGCATTACTGAATGCATTGGGTGTGCTGACTATAAGGCATTACTGAATGTCTTGAGTGTGCTGACTATAGGGTATTACTGAATGTCTTGAGTGTGCTGACTATAAGGTATTACTGAATGTCTTGAGTGTGCTGACTATAGGGTATTACTGAATGTCTTGAGTGTGCTGACTACTATAGGGTATTACTGAATGTCTTGAGTGTGCTGACTATAAGGTATTACTGAATGTCTTGAGTGTGCTGACTATAGGGTATTACTGAATGTCTTGAGTGTGCTGACTATAGGGCATTACTGAATGTCTTGAGTGTGCTGACTATAGGGTATTACTGAATGTCTTGAGTGTGCTGACTATAGGGTATTACTGAATGTCTTGAGTGTGCTGACTATAGGGCATTACTGAATGCATTGGGTGTGCTGACTATAAGGCATTACTGAATGTGTTGGGTGTGCTGACTATAGGGCATTACTGAATGTCTTGAGTGTGCTGACTATAGGGTATTACTGAATGTCTTGAGTGTGCTGACTATAGGGTATTACTGAATGTCTTGAGTGTGCTGACTATAGGGCATTACTGAATGTCTTGAGTGTGCTGACTATAGGGCATTACTGAATGCATTGGGTGTGCTGACTATAAGGCATTACTGAATGTGTTGGGTGTGCTGACTATAAGGTATTACTGAATGTCTTGAGTGTGCTAACTATAGGGTATTACTGAATGCTTTGGGTGTGTTGACTATAGGGTATTACTGAATGTCTTGAGTGTGCGGACTACAAGGTATTACTGAACGTCTTGAAAGTGCTGACTATAGGGTATTACTGAATGTGTTGAGTGTGCTGACTATTAGGTATTACTGAACATCTTGAGTGTGCTAACTGTAGGGAATTACTGAATGCTTTGGGTGTGCTGACTATAGGTTATTACTGAATGTCTTGAGTGTGCTGACTATAGCGTATTACTGAATGTCTTGAGTGTGCTGACTATAAGGTATTACTGAATGTCTTGAGTGTGCCGACTATAAGGTATTACTGAATGTCTTGAGTGTGCCGACTATAAGGTATTACTGAATGTCTTCAGTGTGCCGGCTATAAGGTATTACTGAATGTCTTGAGTGTGCCGACTATAAGTTATTACTGAATGCGTTGAGTGTGCCGACTATAAGGTATTACTGAATGCGTTGAGTGTGCCAACTATAAGGTATTACTGAATGCGTTGAGTGTGCCGACTATAAGGTATTACTGAATGCGTTGAGTGTGCCGACTATAAGGCATTACTGAATGCGTTGAGTGTGCCGACTATAAGGCATTACTGAATGCGTTGAGTGTGCTGACTATAAGGTATTACTGAATGTCTTGAGTGTGCCGACTATAGGGTATTACTGAATGTCTTGAGTGTGCCGACTACTATAGGGTATTACTGAATGTCTTGAGTGTGCTGACTACTATAGGGTATTACTGAATGTCTTGAGTGTGCTGACTACTATAGGGTATTACTGAATGTCTTGAGTGTGCTGACTATAGGGTATTACTGAATGTCTTAAGTGTGCTGACTATAGGGCATTACTGAATGCATTGGGTGTGCTGACTATAGGGTATTACTGAATGTCTTGAGTGTGCTGACTATAGGGTATTACTGAATGTCTTGAGTGTGCCGACTATAGGGTATTACTGAATGTCTTGAGTGTGCTGACTACTATAGGATATTACTGAATGTCTTGAGTGTGCTGACTACTATAGGGTATTACTGAATGTGTTGAGTGTGCCGACTGTAGGGTTTTAACTACAAAAGTACCAGTTACACTAATAACCCCTGAAATTTCACTCAACCATGTTATCTATGCCCTTTTATCTAAGTGTATGGCACTTAAAAACATAACTTATTAATACTTGGAGTTCATCACCAATCTGAATACTGAGTATTTCATTATATTATATATGATATCAAATTAAACAGGAGCTTATAGGTAGAACATTTTCCTTTTCAGCAGTACAGGGATAAGCATTGTAGTCAGGGAATGGCTAGACCCAGTCTGTCCTCCTCTTCCTGCAGGCACACTGGCATACCCCTGCAATACGTGGGCTAGGATGGCAGGCGTGCCAAGCAGTGTGTGAGTTTAGTAAATACAGGAGTAATGTGCCAGCATGAGCATCCTTTGTTGGATGATGCTGTTGGTATCTGAGCCTTACTGGATCCCCTGCTGCCTGTGCCGCGCATTTGGCCATAAGCCACATAAACATGCCAACAACCTCAGTGCACAGAGACCTGCTCCATCTGCTGGGGCATTATCAACTTCTGCAGCTTGGAATTCTGGGAATTATATCCTGGGCAAGCCGTTGCCTCTGATGCCACAGATATCATTTAAAATATATATATATATATATATATATATATTAATATTCTTTACTACAACATTATTTTTTGGAGTTGGTTATGCTCACATAAAATTTACTTTATTTAATGATTAGTGACAAATGTCACAGTCTCAACATTTGTAGGACCCACAATAGGGTTATTGTACCACGTTACCGGCACTAGGCTCAGATATAAAGTTATACTGATGTGGTGCAAACAAAGGGTGCAGTATCCTATGGGGTTACAATAACACAAGTTAAGATACTAATATGGAAGGAAATGTGTGCCCCCCGTGTGAGCTTACTGCAGGTGGGACAAATGGAGCGACAGAGAGGGGTGAAGGGAGTGCTTGGCTGAGGGGGTCTGACTATAGGGTGAATGGAACGTTATTACAACAGAGCGCCAGCAGAGGGCACATTTTGTGTCAGTAATAGACCATGAGGTAGGTTTTAGGATGCAATATGTGCTTTTTCAGATAGTTATCTAAGGCAGTGTTTTTCAACTAGTGTGCCGTGAGAGATCCTCAGGTGTGCCACGGCAGACTGACAACAGTGTGACATATTTTTTAAACTTTGCTTGTTTTTTACTCCCAGTGCAGGGGTAGTTTGTAGGAGGCATGGCATAACAGCACAATACATACAGTATGTGTGTGTTTGTCTGTATGTGTATATATATATGCTGTATTAGGCTACAATGTGTGATTTTTTTAAAATTTTGGGATGGTGGTGTGCCACAGGATTTTTTTAATGTAAAAAAGTGTGCCACGGCAAAAAAAAAGGTTAAAAAATCACTGATCTAAGGGACATAAAAGTGAAAAGTAATCTTTCCCCAATTCATATACATAATTTACTACTTCTGTTATTAAATGTATAATTTTCTCTTTGCTTTATGAGACATAGCTGTTTTTGATGAGCGCATACTGATATATGCAGGAGGGTGAGTGATGTGTGTGATTGGCACTGGTAGGGGGCCTATTAACAAGGGGCTGTAGATGATGTAAGAGTAGGGTGACCATATTGCCGCTTTAAAAGGGACACATATGAAAAATACATATGTCAGGGCTGTTTAAAGAAATGTTTTGTATAAGAACCCTGACATATGTATTTTTCATATGTGTCCCTTTTTAAAGCGGCAATATGGTCACCCTATGTAAGAGTGAATTAGTGACATAGCAGTATTTGATGTCAAGTGGATTCTGGGGATGTTGCAAAGGATTTTGAGAGTGAGTGAAAAGCAATAAACAGCAATCACAAGACTGGCACAAATCAGCTATAAGTTAATAGTTTAAAACGTCACAGCACACTTAGCAATGGCCGAGAATGCCAAGTCACATTGTCACTCTCTGAGCAGCTCTCACAAGGTGCCGGTTACAGGTCACACATCTCCTGGCACCGCTTCCCAGCATGAGGGGCTAACTCATATGCGGTTTACGCGCCAGTCTGCACAAATAAAGAAGTGATGGTTTATCTCCATCAGAACCAATGGAAACATTCAGTATTAGGTAGGGAATAGTTCAACGCAAGTCTCCTCTGAACACATTCGCCACTTTCCATCAGTTCATTAGGGTCATGTGACTGTATATTTAACCCAATAATGGCTGAGAAATCAATTGCACATGGAGATATAAAAGGAAATCATTTATATTTTTACATAAGCTTGAAATTATAAATGTAGGTATAAAGGGAAATTGAATTCCAAACTCCCATTAAGATGTTATGTATTTATGTGCATTAAAAAACAACTTTGGAACCCTGCAACATTATACAAAGTGATTGCTTAATCAGCAAATAAGCACACATATCTCTCCCAAATTGGTCACAGCAGAGGAGATAGGATCAACATACTGAAGAAGCTTTTCAAAGTGTATGTCCCTAGACTGCAAAACAATGAAATAATTACTAACAGAATGACAGTTTCAAATGCTTAAAAAACAAACACTTTGTATGCAGATCTTTAGCAATGTAAAAAAAGATATACTGTATATACTGTATATAAAACATTAATTGTGCATGCAGAACTTTTGTAATGCGGCACTTAATTACTGATATATACTGTGCATATATAAACATTTATTTTGTGTGCAGACCTTTTGTAATGCAGCACTTAATTGCTGATATATACTGTGCATATATAAATATTTATATAAACATTTATTGTGTGTGCAGACCTTTTGTAATGCAGAACTTCATTACTGATATATACTGTGCATACATAAACATTTATTGTACATGCAGACCTTTTGTAATGTGGCACTTAATTGCTGTTATATACTGTGCATACATAAACATTTATTGTACATGCAGACCTTTTGTAATGTGGCACTTAATTGCTGTTATATACTGTGCATACATAAACATTTATTGTACATGCAGACCTTTTGTAATATGGCACTTAATTGCTGATATATACTGTGCATATATAAACATTTATTGTGTGTGCAGACATTTTGTAATGCAGCATTTAATTGCTGATATATACTCTGCATATATAAACATTTATTGTGTGTCCAGACCTTTAGTAATGTAGCACTTAATTACTGATATATACTGTGCATATACAAATATTTATTGTGTGCAGACGTTTTGTAATGCTGTGCTTAATTACTAATATATCCTGTGCAATAAAAACAATAGTGCAACACCCTGTGAATAAAATACACAATTGAGACACAATATCTCAATATAACCAAGAACAAATTAAAAAAAAATGGTCCTTAACAATCTTCAATGCTCAAAAGAAAAAAGGAGAATACAGGATCATAGCGCAACATTGTAACATAATATACAATCCTCTTTATAAGAACACTGGTACTCACACTCTTCTGACCTACGATTAGCTCAAAGGTAATAGCTCTATATAACAACTTTCTCAGGAATCCAGGTCTCCTTTACACAACATTTATTTAACACAATTTAAAATTCAGGGAACTTTATCACGGTACTAATGCCGGTAAACGTATTAAAAGCTTTCATTCTATTGGCTGATTTGAATTTGAAATTGAAAATCAGCCAATAGGAATGCAAGGGTACCCCTATATAAAGGGGGTACATCACATTGAAAATTCAGTGTGTGGCTGGTGAACGCATGAAGAGGACAACGGGGAGATAAGGTAAGAAGATGGATAAAAACAACCGCCGGGATGAAGATGGACCGCAGCCCAGATTCATCTATGTTTTTTGTTTTTTTAGAGAAGTGTTGTCTTTTTTTTTTTTTTTTTTTTTTTTTTTTTAATGGTACTAGCAAAACAGCTAAATGCCCAGCCAAATGCCCTTTTCAGGGCAATTTTTAGAGTAGTTTAGGTTTTTATATTGGGGTGTTTTGTTTTTTTAAGTGGGGTTTTATAATAGGCATAACTTGGTAGGGTTATTTTATTTTTCAGTAATATTAGGTTTATTAGGTTGGTTATTTTTTCAGGTAAGTTTTGTTTTGCTTTTTTAAGGTGCTGTTAGTTATTATTAAAAGTCTGTTTTAGGGTAACTTTGGAGGAGTTAGGTTAGTGGGGTTTAGATGTCAGTGGGTTACTTTGTGATGGGGTCGTGTGGCGGTTTAGGGGTAAATAGAATAGTTTAGTGCAACTGTTTCCTTCGGTCAAACTTTTTCAGGTCGCGTAAAAAGTTTGAGTGTTAAATGGCATTGCGTTCGAGCGATCACATTTCTTTTCAACTTGTTATACATGCAGGCATTGCCGCTCAACGCCGTCCAATGAAAATATGGAGAGCGCAAATTACAGCAAATTTGCACAAACTAATTTGCTGTAATTTAAACAGCGCGCCACTTGCAATATGGATTTGAGCGTAAAGAACAACGCGATCTAGCGATCGCATTTACACTCCTCGCACTAATGATAGTGCTCCACTCGTAATCTGACCCTTATTGTGTGCACAGATCATTTGCAATGCAACATGTAATTGCCGATACATACTGTGCATATATAAAAAGTATTGCCCCTTTAAGTATCCTAGTTTGGATAATACATAGTGGCAAATATAATTTCTTTACCCCCTGGGCACCTAGAGAGTGCAGTGAAACTCTGTTCAGCAATGTCTTGCAACTGAAGTGTTAATTCTCAGAATGTTTAATTTCTGTTTTGCATAATCTGAGCCACCTGCCAATGACAGGAGAGTCACTGTGATCACAAGTTGAGGATCAGGATAAAACTATCTGCGACCGTGTTTGGCCAGGGCTGGTTTTATTCTCATATAGATACTTGGTGTGTTATTTGCTGATATTTTATCTCCTTTAGTGGAAATTAAATGGCTAATCAAGCTGATTACATGATAACTAACGGACATTACCCACGCAAGTTACCCTGCACTACAGACCCTTGGCCCATGTATATCCGCACCAGAATCTCTTTCATTTAAACAGGCCTGAGAGGAGTCAAAATGAGAGTTTTATGGATCAGATAGAGCATTAAGAGACTTCTCAATGTACTTCTATTATCAAATTTACTTCTCTTGGTATCTCTTGTTAAAAAGCAAATTTAGGTAGGCTCAGGAGCAGTTAGGTACTACTGGGAGCTAGCTGCTGATTTGTGGCTGCACATATACGCCTCTTGTCATTGGCTCACAAGATGTGCATATCGGCTCTGGAGCGATATGTATAACCTGTTTGCAGAGGCTGAACACATTTAAGGCTAGATTACAAGTTGACCGCAAAATATCGCTTTGGCGAAAGTTATAGTTTGTGCTCAACTAATTAATACCAGCGCATGCAAATGTAAATATATATGTATATGACTACATACATATATTTATTTGTGTTCATTTGTGTATATACACATATAAACACATAAATATGTGTATATAAGCATATACATATATATTTACAGGGAACACACAGTTCCCATAGACTGCTATGTAAAGGCACTTTTTAGTACACCCAACACTGCCACTTTTAACTCCTGACAACTGCCTAGTGCAGTAGCTTTTTAGGGGGGAAAAATCCTACATTTTTTTCATAAAAAAAATAAAAAGACCCTTTATTTTGTGGTCACTTTTAGAAAATTAACCAGAAATCTAATCTCTGGTTAATTTTCTGAGCGCTAATTGCTACCCTGAGTTTGTGTTAATAATAACCAGCCACTTGTAATGGCTGTTTACGGGCACACAATAAATTAACGCTCTACTTGTAATGGCTGGTTATTTATTGTGCGCCTGCAAACGGGCAGATTTGCCCATTTAAGGATGCGTCATAAATTAGCGCTCCACTTCTAATCTAGCCCTTAAAGGGACAGTATACACCAATTTTAATTTAACTGCATGTAACAGACGCTACTATAAAGAATAATATGCACATATACTGATCTAAAAATCCAGTATAAAACCTTAAATACTTACTTACAATTTAGTACTGTTGATGAGGTTAGGCTGGAACACCCACTGAAAGGGGCTGAGAGAAGACCACCCCCCTCCCCTGCATATGAATAGATCTATTATACAAACAGAAGCAATCTGAAGTCTGTTTTTTTACATCGAAAACTTTGGGGCTTGGTTAGGAGTCTGAAAATCAGCACAATGCTATTTAAAGGGACACTGAATCAAAATGAAACTTTCATTATTCAGCTACAGCATGCAATTTTAAACAACTTTCCAATTTACTTCCATTAACTAAATGTGCACAGTCTTTTTATATTTACACTTTTTGAGTCACCAGCTCCTACTGAGCATGTGCAAGAATAAGTGTGTATGCATTTGTGAATGGCTGATTGCTGTCACATGGTACGTGTATGCATTTGTGATTGGCTGATGGCTGTCACATGGTACAGGCGGAGTGGAAAAAGACATAACTTAAAATTCTCAGAAAAAAAATCTACTACTCATTTGAAGTTCAGACTAAGTGCTATCGCATTGTCTTGTTATCTTGCATTTATTGATTATGCAAATCTACAGTGTTGACTGGTCCTTTAAAAATACGAAAAACTATAAAAAATTTACAAAAACACCCCTAGATGGGCTGTATAAATGGATCATCTATAAAAACATTTATGCAAAGAAAAATGTAGTGTACAATGTCCCTTTAATGTATATTATTATTGCACTGTTTGCATTTGCATCATTTTCTCACTGATTCTAGCATTTTACACAGAATCAGTACAGTTCCCATTCTAAATAATTCATTGACTTCACTGCAGCAGGTTTAGGAAGTTAAAAGAAACTGTCAGCTTGTTTCCTTTCTAGGTTAAATGTGAGTATTTTCAGCACTGGAAAGTGGAGAAGTAGGGAGAATATTTCTACCACTGACAGAAGAATAAACTGTAATATTTACCCGTAAAATGTATCTTTAATGGAAACGGGGAGATGTAGCCTAGAACAGAATGCGCCAGTGTACAAGGGCCCCTGATCGAACGCAGAAAATTAATCCTCCATTTAGGAGGGAATTGCTGCTTTAATAAGGCGCAGGGCGGAAATCACGCTCCTGCCAACTAAATTGCATGGTTACATAAACCTGCCGACATTCTACTTAGCAACGTAAATAGGAGTCACAATGGAATAAAATCGTTATATCGCTTTCTGCAGGGAGCAGTTTGATGGCTTCAGAAACAGAAGCTGCTTCAAATGGGAAGATTAACCCCATGTCTGCTGCTGGAGTTGTGAAGACTTACCGTGGTCATGGGAAAATACGAGGAAATTCAGATTGGTCAGAAAATCTGCCACATCATCGTAGCGGCAACAATGCTCTCCCGCGCCATGGACTATGAACACAAGAGCCCTGAAAAGGCAAGAAAATGATTGTTAGCTCTGCAGTCTAGTAAAGCTAGTGATATTGGCAGTAAAATTGTACTTTTAAACCTTATTTATTATCTTTTCCACCTTCAAAAACATTCAATGTACTACAGTAGGTTTAGGAGACTGTTATAACATTTAACCAGCTGACTGCCAAGGAGGGGTGAAGCACATTGCATTATAATAGCAAGCAATGGGTTAAATGAATACTGTAAAATAACTGTATACAAATCAGTCTCATCTATTTAAGAAATTAAAGGGATATAAAACCCAAAAACTTATTTTCTGATTCAGGCGGAACAAACCATTTTAAACAAAAAGTTTCCAAATTTACTTCTAATATCAAATTTGCTTCGTTCCCATGATATTCTGTGTTAAAGAGACACCTAGGTAGCATCCGGGGCGCTACGTGGCAGGAAATAGTGCTGCCCTCTAGTTCTCTTGCAAATGGGTAACATTCTTGCAAAACTGCTGCCATAAAGTGCTCCAGACACGTGCACGCTCCTGAGCTTACGTCCCTGCTTTTCAACAAAAGATACCAAGAGAACGAAGACATTTTGAAAATAGAAAGTTATTTAAAACTGCATCTATATATAATTGTTATTAAAAAAAAACAGCTGCGTTCTGTATACTCTGTTTCTCTTACACAATAATATAGATAATATGGATAATATAGTATTTTTTCTTTCCATTGCCCCCCTTATCTAACTAGTAGTTTATATTTGACACTGGGTTATTTGGGTCTGTTATTCCTTGGTAATGTTTTAAAGGGAAATGAAACCCAATTTTTTTTCTTTCATGATTTAGAAAGAGAATGCAATTTTAAACAACTTTCTAATTTACTTCTATTATCTAATTTGCTTCCTTCTCTTGATATCCTTTGCTGAAAAGCATATCTAGATAGGCTCAGAAGCTGCTGATTGGTAGCTGCATATAGATGCCTTGTGTGATTGGCTGACCCATGTGCATTGCTATTTCTTCAACAAATGATATCTAAAGAATTAAGCAAACTAAATAAAAGAAGTAAATTTGAATGTTGTTTAAAATGGTATTCTCTATCTGAATAATGAAAAAAAAAATTGGGTTTAATGTTCCTTTAATGTTTCAATTACTGTAAAAGGTTTCGTTTGTATATGTTGCTTACATGATTATATCATTTCATTTTGTTTCGTGTGCTTAAAAACATTTTAATAAACTTTGGATTGAAAAAATAAAATGAACACACAGCTGCCCCTTTAAGCTTATAAGATAAAAAGATATACACATAAAGTATATAATACACCCATAGAAGGTAAAGCAAATACTTTCTTAGAGACATTATTAATGGTGTTAAACCAAACTAAAATACTGAAGTAAAACCTAGCCCTGTTACAGATCGGATTCAGTACCATACTATCCAGTATATGAGCACAGCAATACGTCTGCTTTTTGGAGTTTTCCACCAGTTTTGCTGTTTTTTGCTTCATTGAGTCTCAATTTTACTCCCATTTAGAGGTTCAGACAGTAAAAAACTTAAGGAAACATTACAATATATTTTCTGCTTTAGAAAGTATCCACTACATTGCTAAAGATCTGCACACTATGTTTTCAAATCATTTAGAAAGTATGCCTTGTTGTATAGTCCCTGGGCACACTCATTGAAAAGTCCAAAAAGAATGTTGTTTATTCTACATCCTTTGCTATGACCTATTAGGAACAGGATAAACAGCTCCTGCATATATCAGCCAATCAGGGTACAGCATGTAGGAGTGCCAGTATTATGTATGGACAGGAAAGTACTCCTGCCTCTCTGGGGAGGTGTAAATGCTACAATTTTCAGAGTTAAATTAAAATAAGAACTAATGGAGCATTACTTGGGAAGGCTCCAGGGCCCAATACTGAGCTAACCCTCCAGCAGATGACCACATTGCTGTCTGTTACTTAGGCATCTTGTTCCTTATACAAAACCCACAACGTTCCTCCTAGTGTCATTGAAGCATTTTTTAACTGTAGTAACCTCAAGGAATCCCTCTGACGGATGAGGGGACACTTGGGCTCTAACAACAAACAGGGGTGCTTCAGTCACACACAGAACTTCCAGGGATAAGAGCTCTGATTGGTGCATCCAGAAAATGTTGTAAGATTTACAAAATCCTAATCCATGACACATATCTGATTCCAAATCTCAGACCTTAAAGGGACACTGAACCCTAATTTTTTTCTTTCATGATTCAGATAGAGAAAGCAATTTTAAGCAACTTTCTAATTTACTCCTATTATCAATCTTTCTTCATTCTCTTGCTATCTTTATGTGAAAAGCAAGAATGTAAGTTTAGAAGCTGGCCTATTATTGGTTCACAACCTGGGTTGTCCTTGCTGATTGGACAGCACCAATAAACAAGTGCTGTCCAGAGGTCTGAACCAAAAATCGGCTGGCTCCTTAGCTTAGATTCCTTCTTTTTCACAAAAAGATAGCAAGAGAACGAAGAAAAAATGATAATAGGAGTAAATTAGAAAGTTGCTTAAAATTGCATGTTCTATCTGAATCATGAAAAAAAATTGGGTTTAGTATCCCTTTAACTTGCTTCAGTTTTAGTTCCTCCTGATGGAAAAGACAGCAAATTTGTAACCAACACAAGGGCAATTTCTGAGTTGTTGGTGGTCTGAGGCTGTTTAGTTCATTTTCAGTTGTTGATATTTTAACACGGCTGACGATCCTATCTCTGGTACACAATACCCAGCTAATCCAGTGCTACAATATGGCATTATCTCTTGTTAGAGCAGTTCAGCCAGCGGGATGTCTCATTTAGTGGACTGTTGTTGACCCATCCATGATATACCACAGCATATATTATTATATAGCAACATACCCCTTGTCTTGCCCCCAAGCAGATCTCATGTTCATGTTATGTGTGAGTCTTGCACCAGTCTACCTCCAGCATCTCACCGTTAGCACCATGGTTACTTATCTTCTGGAAATTCTACCCCACATACATCTAAAAAAAAAAAACTCCAGCACATGATTTTTTCTCATTAATGTCATGTTCCACTTCTGTGTTTTATCACACCATTCTACACTGGTCACGTCTTCCCACTGAAGCCTCAAGTTGACCAATTGCTGACCCAGTGGTTCCTCTAAAATTTAAACCATATTACCGAGAATGAAATCATGTGAAAAAAAACCCCATACCATATCAATTCTAAACCTTGTAAGGTGAGGCATCAGCAACGTGGGCTCAGGTGAGGCATCAGCAACGTGGGCTCAGGTGAGGCATCAGCAACATGTGCTCAGGTATCAGCAAAGTGTGCTCAGATGAGGGGTCAGCAACGTGGGCTCAGGTGAGGCATCAGCAACGTGGGCTCAGGTGAGGCATCAGCAACGTGGGCTCAGGTGAGGCATCAGCAACATGTGCTCAGGTATCAGCAAAGTGTGCTCAGATGAGGGGTCAGCAACGTGGGCTCAGGTGAGGCATCAGCAACGTGGGCTCAGGTCAGGCATCAGCAACGTGGGCTCAGGTGAGGCATCAGCAACGTGGGCTCAGGTGAGGCATCAGCAACGTGGGCTCAGGTGAGGCATCAGCAACGTGGGCTCAGGTGAGGCATCAGCAACGTGGGCTCAGGTGAGGCATCAGCAACGTGGGCTCAGGTGAGGCATCAGCAACGTGGGCTCAGGTGAGGCATCAGCAACGTGGGCTCAGGTGAGGCATCAGCAACGTGGGCTCAGGTGAGGCATCAGCAACGTGGGCTCAGGTGAGGGGTCAGCAATGTGTGCTCAGGTATCAGCAACGTGGGCTCAGGTGAGGCATCAGCAACCTGGGCTCAGGTGAGGCATCAGCAACCTGGGCTCAGGTGAGGCATCAGCAACGTGGGCTCAGGTGAGGCATCAGCAACGTGGGCTCAGGTGAGGCATCAGCAACGTGGGCTCAGGTGAGGCATCAGCAACGTGGGCTCTGGTGAGGCATCAGCAACTTGTGCTCAGGTGAGGGGTCAGCAACGTTGGCTCAGGTGAGGGGTCAGAAATGTGGGCTCAGCTGAGAGGTAAGAAATGTGGGCTCAGGTGAAGGTAGCATGTAACCATGAAGGATTCCTGGTTAAACTTGAGGTTTTATAGTCGTTTATCAAATGTTTTGGATCCATTAATACATTTATCATTAGCCAAATCTTTGGAAGTCTTCACTTGAGGAACAGATTGACAAGCTTAGTGAGGCTTACAGAAGACATTCCGACATAGCGCCACCTGATGGTGAGTAGACATACTGCTGAGGGCAGCACTGACAACAGGGAACCTTTGTAGGATAGAGCTATAATTTGGGCGACTACTGGATCAAGCACAGTGAACTGAGCAAAATAAAAATACAATCCTAATCTATTTGAGGATAAAAGAAATGCTCATGTAATTAGTGCCTGACCCAGAGTACATAACCTGTGATTATACATACCAGGAGTTGTCAATTAAATACCCCAGCTTTAACAAACGTGCCAATTTGATTCCAAAAAAATACACACCCTTCATTTAGAGCGATTATTCCACTGGAAAGAAATCAAACACCAGTTCCGTCCTCGGCTTTCATTAGACAATAGATCTTGCTGGTTATAATTTACAACTTTCCATAAAACGTATTACACATTGTGCTTAAAGGGACCTGAAACATAAAATCTTTCTTTTATGAGTCAGAGTATAACATGTGTAAACAAATTTCCAGTTTACTTCTATTATCAATTCGGCTTCATTCTCTTGATATCCTTTCTTGAAGGAGCAGCAATGCACTACTGGGAGCTAGCTGAGCACATTGGTAAGCTGATCACAAGACGTATATATATGTGCAGCCAGATCCCAGATCCTGAGCCTACCCAGATATGCATTTAACAAAGGATAACAAAAGAACAAAGCAAATAAGATCAAATAAGTAATTTGGAAAGTTGTTTAAAATTACATGCTCCATCTTTTCTGATGGGTTTGTTAAAAAAAACATAATGTAGAATATTCTAATACTTCCAAAAAGCTCATCAAAAGATTCAGCCACAAGAATTGCCATAGGATTTAATTTTGCAGATAAATTGTAAGATTTTCCAAAGGAATTAGACTATTTACAGCAAATGTGACCCAACTGTATTAAAAAGACATTAGTCATTTATTAAATCCAAATTGTTTTGTTAATGATTCAGATAGAACATACAATATATATATATATATAACTATCCAGTTAAAGGGACAGTACACAACAATTGTCGTATAACTGCATGTAATAGACTCTACTATAAAGAAGAATATGCACAGATACTGATATTAAAATCCAGTAAAAAGAAGCTCCAAGTTTAGCACTGTTGATGAGGTTAGGCTGGGACACCCACTGTAAGGGGCTGGTTAAACAAAAAGAGCAGACCCCCCCCCACCCACCTCTCTGCATATAAAAGACAGGTAACATAAACAGGAGCCAGCAGGAGTCTGTATACGTGTGTATACATCTGACACTGTGGGGCTTGGTTAGGAGTCTGAAAATCTGCAAAATGTTATTAAAAAAAATAATAAGCAAAACTATAATGTTTTATAAAAACATTACCAGATGGGCTATATAAATGGATTATCTACAAAACATTTATGCAAAGAAAAATCTAGTGTACAATGTCCCTTTTACGTCTATTATATAATTTACTTCATTCTCTTGGTAACTTTTGTTGAAGAAGCAGCAATGCACTACTGGGATCTAGCTGAGCAACTTTGACAATGAGGCATCTAAGCGCAGCCTCCAATCAGCAGCATCTGAGCAAATCTAGGTATGTTTTTAACAAAGGGTACCAAGAGAACAAAGCAAATTAGATAACAGATGTAAACTGGAACATTGTTTAAAATGTTTAATTTAATTTTGACTTTACTGTCCCTTTAAGCATGATGGCGACTCACTGGAAGAAGTCCAACAAGAATACATTTTAGAGCAATATATTGTAACATTTGCTTTTGGAGTTACATATTTTTCAAGGGGATACGTTTGGAGTTTTATTTCTGTTATATGAAATGACTTCATAATGCAAAGATACGTTTTCTACACACAAGGGCACTACGTATGGATAAATATTACACACAAGGGCACTACATATGGATAAATGTTACACACAAGAGCACTACATATGGATAAATATTACACACAAGGGCACTAAATATGGATAAACGTTACACACAAGGGCACTACGTATGGATAAATATTACACACAAGGGCACTACGTATGGATAAATATTACACACAAGAGCACTAAATATGGATAAATATTACACACAAGGGCACTAAATATGGATAAATATTACACACAAGGGCACTAAATATGGATAAATATTACACACAAGGGCACTAAATATGGATAAATGTTACACACAAGGGCACTAAATATGGATAAATGTTACACACAAGAGCACTACATATGGATAAATGTTACACACAAGGGCACTAAATATGGATAAATGCTACACACAAGGGCACTAAATATGGATAAATGTTACACACAAGGGCACTAAATATGGATAAATGTTACAAACAAGAGCACTAAATATGGATAAATATTACACACAAGGGAACTACATATGGATAAATGTTACACACAAGGGCACTACATATGGATAAATATTACACACAAGGGCACTACATATGGATAAATATTACACACAAGAGCACTAAATATGGATAAATGTTACACACAAGGGCACTAAATATGGATAAATGTTACACACAAGAGCACTAAATATGGATAAATGTTATACACAAGGGCACTAAATATGGATAAATGTTACACACAAGAGCACTACATATGGATAAATATTACAAACAAGGGCACTAAATATGGATAAATGTTACACACGAGGGCACTAAATATGGATAAATGTTACACACGAGGGCACTAAATATGGATAAATGTTACACACAAGAGCACTAAATATGGATAAATATTAAACACAAGAGCACTAAATATGGATAAATGCTACACACAAGGGCACTAAATATGGATAAATGTTACACACAAGAGCACTAAATATGGATAAATGTTACACACAAGGGAACTAAATATGGATAAATGTTACACACAAGGGCACTAAATATGGATAAATGTTACACACGAGGGCACTAAATATGGATAAATGTTACACACGAGGGCACTAAATATGGATAAATGTTACACACAAGAGCACTAAATATGGATAAATATTAAACACAAGAGCACTAAATATGGATAAATGCTACACACAAGGGCACTAAATATGGATAAATGTTACACACAAGAGCACTAAATATGGATAAATGTTACACACAAGGGAACTAAATATGGATAAATGTTACACACAAGGGCACTAAATATGGATAAATATTACACACAAGGGCACTAAATATGGATAAATATTACACACAAGGGCACTAAATATGGATAAATGTTACACACAAGAGCACTACATATGGATAAATATTACACACAAGGGCACTAAATATGGATACATATTACACACAAGAGCACTAAATATGGATAAATATTACACACAAGGGCACTAAATATGGAGAAATGTTACACACAAGAGCACTAAATATGGATAAATATTACACACAAGGGCACTACATATGGATAAATATTACACACAAGGGCACTAAATATGGATAAATATTACACACAAGGGCACTAAATATGGATAAATGTTACACACAAGAGCACTACATATGGATAAATATTACACACAAGGGCACTAAATATGGATAAATATTACACACAAGAGCACTACATATGGATAAATATTACACACAAGAGCACTAAATATGGATAAATATTACACACAAGGGCACTAAATATGGATAAATATTACACACAAGAGCACTAAATATGGATAAATATTACACATAAGGGCACTAAATATTAATAAATGTTACACACAAGGGCACTACATATGGATAAATGTTACACACAAGGGCACTAAATATGGATAAATGTTACACACGAGGGCACTACATATGGATAAATATTACACACAAGAGCACTAAATATGGATAAATGTTACACACAAGGGCACTAAATATGGATAAATGTTACACACAAGAGCACTAAATATGGATAAATGTTACACACAAGGGCACTAAATATGGATAAATGTTACACACAAGGGCACTAAATATGGATAAATATTACACACAAGGGCACTACATATGGATAAATGTTACACACAAGAGCACTAAATATGGATAAATGTTACACACAAGGGCACTAAATATGGATAAATGTTACACACAAGAGCACTAAATATGGATAAATGTTACACACAAGGGCACTAAATATGGATAAATGTTACACACAAGGGCACTACATATGGATAAATGTTACACACAAGGGCACTAAATATGGATAAATGTTACACACAAGGGCACTACATATGGATAAATGTTACACACAAGAGCACTACATATGGATAAATATTACAAACAAGGGCACTAAATATGGATAAATGTTACACACAAGAGCACTACATATGGATAAATATTACAAACAAGGGCACTAAATATGGATAAATGTTACACACGAGGGCACTAAATATGGATAAATGTTACATACAAGGGCACTAAATATGGATAAATGTTACATACAAGAGCACTAAATATGGATAAATATTACACACAAGAGCACTAAATATGGATAAATATTACACACAAGAGCACTAAATATGGATAAATGTTACACACAAGGGCACTAAATATGGATAAATGTTACACACAAGGGCACTAAATATGGATAAATGTTACACACAAGAGCACTAAATATGGATAAATATTACACACAAGGACACTAAATATGGATAAATATTACACACAAGGTCACTAAATATGGATAAATGTTACACACAAGAGCACTAAATATGGATAAATATTACACACAAGGGCACTAAATATGGATAAATATTACACACAAGGGCACTACATATGGATAAATATTACACACAAGGGCACTAAATATGGATAAATATTACACACAAGAGCACTAAATATGGATAAATATTACACACAAGGGCACTACATATGGATAAATATTACACACAAGAGCACTAAATATGGATAAATATTACACACAAGGGCACTAAATATGGATAAATGTTACACACAAGAGCACTAAATATGGATAAATATTACACACAAGGGCACTACATATGGATAAATATTACACACAAGGGCACTAAATATGGAAAAATATTACACACAAGAGCACTAAATATGGATAAATATTACACACAAGGGCACTAAATATGGATAAATATTACACACAAGGGCACTAAATATGGATAAATATTACACACAAGGGCACTAAATATGGATAAATATTACATACAAGGGCACTAAATATGGATAAATATTACACACAAGGGCACTAAATATGGATAAATGTTACACACAAGGGCACTACATATGGATAAATATTACACACAAGAGCACTACATATGGATAAATATTACACACAAGGGCACTAAATATGGATAAATATTACACACAAGAGCACTACATATGGATAAATATTACACACAAGAGCACTAAATATGGATAAATATTACACACAAGGGCACTAAATATGGATAAATGTTACACACAAGGGCACTACATATGGATAAATATTACACACAAGGGCACTACATATGGATAAATGTTACACACAAGAGCACTAAATATGGATAAATGTTACACACAAGGGCACTAAATATGGATAAATGTTACACACAAGGGCACTAAATATGGATAAATGTTACACACAAGGGCACTACATATGGATAAATATTACACACAAGTGCACTAAATATGGATAAATGTTACACACAAGGGCACTAAATATGGATAAATGTTACACACAAGGGCACTACATATGGATAAATATTACACACAAGGGCACTACATATGGATAAATATTACACACAAGGGGACTAAATATGGATAAATGTTACACACAAGAGCACTAAATATGGATAAATATTACACACAAGGGCACTAAATATGGATAAATGTTACACACAAGGGCACTAAATATGGATAAATGTTACACACAAGGGCACTAAATATGGATAAATGTTACACACAAGGGCACTAAATATGGATAAATGTTACACAAAAGAGCACTACATATGGATAAATGTTACACACAAGGGCACTAAATATGGATAAATGTTACACACAAGGGCACTACATATGGATAAATGTTACACACAAGGGCACTAAATATGGATAAATGTTACACACAAGGGCACTACATATGGATAAATGTTACACACAAGAGCACTAAATATGGACAAATGTTACACACAAGTTCTGTGAAGAGGAACACGACTCGGCATCCTCACGCTAGAGCGGTACGGAGCCTGGCGTAATAACTTGCTAAACAGCAGGGCAGTGTGAAGGTGACATCTCACCGCGCTAAATGCGACCACAATGGCATGTGCTCAAAACTGACAGCTCCACAATGCAATTTAAACATCCAGGAGAAAGGCTTATTGATTTATCCAGCAGCCGGGGAACACTTGCTGCGCCTGTCTGAAAAGTAAGCTTAACCTCTTCACGGCTGGAGTGAGCCAGGTACAAAATGGAATATAAAAAAAAAAAAAAAGGAATAGAAAATCATCTCTGGAATAAAAGCAGAATTACTGCGTAAGGAAGCTCTGTGTGATTTGGTAACTCAAAACATAAATAATAAACCTGTTATTCCAGAATATAAAAGCTGAGAATTCAGCGCAGATAGGAGGTTGAGCAGCAGAAGTATTTGCATTGCTGAGAATAGGACAATCCCAGCACTCCTGGCGATCACCTTCATGTGACTGTCACAGCTACAGTGTAATGTCATTAGCATCGGTGTCTGTGTGTGACCTTGAACGAGCTGCGTGTCCTTGCTCACCCACAGCGAGGCCTCTGTGACAAATGGGCTCATGTGCTGAATGTATTATTGTGAATGTAACAGAGTTTAGCTAAGAGTAGGGTTATACTATCAGCAGAACGGGGGTCATACTGAGGCATGTTCTATATTTACTGCATTTATCACATACACCTGCGAGTGTGGGCGCATTCGCAAACAAATAGTAACCTCTCTAAAACAGTCACCTTTGCCACACTAACTCTCAGTGCCCAAACTCCCAGCATGCACTGCTTGCACAGCAGCCGGGGAACATACTGACTATTTTAGCTTCCATCTATTTTACATTGATCCCCTTACACAATAATAACAAATGTTATTTACTATTAAGTTTCCAGATTCTAATTTGTGGGAACTGTCTGTGGCTTGTGCACATTATTTAGGATACAGAAATGATCCCTGATTTGATATGTAGCTGGGTTAGGAAGTTGAATGGCTTGATACCCCTGTGAATTCAATGCCCTTAGGCAACTTCCTACTTGTATTGTAGGTAAACGTGGCCCTGTCCTCGGCCTGTCATTACATCCTGTTACTGTGACACACAGGATATTGTCAGCAGACCGCCTGACTGCGACATTAACTATTGCTGTGACACAGGTCTAGTCACCTCAGGAAGTAAATTAGCAACAGTAATAAATTATACTAGAAGTATTTTTGATAATGGAAGAATACTGCACAAATACTTCTATTTGCACATTTCAATTTTGACCTTTCAATCTCTTTAATTTAGGGCTAGATTATGAGTGGTGCGCTATTTTAGCGCACGTTTGCGCTCTTTCTGGCACTCGTAAAAGGCCATTCGTTTTAATAGTTGAAAGTAAAATGTAACCGTGAGAGCGCAATCGCAATTTACACTCGTCAGGTTAGCACAACCTCAGAGCTCTGATTAACTGTTGCTCTTGACTAAAAAGTTGCACAAAATGCATCAAATATACATTGCACAGTACAGTTATATTCATATTAACACTGTCTGATAAGAATTATTATAGAAAAATATTGCATTAAAAAGTTATAAGGACGCAAAAATATGAGATGTCAGGTGTTGGAAAAAAAAGAGGCCAAAAGTGCTTTTACATAGAAATCCATAGAAACGCATGTATATATATATATATATATGTATGTCTATAAATATATATGTATTTATAGTGTATATATATATATATATATATATATTTATTTATATGTGTGTATATGTATTTATATGTGTGTATATATGTATTTATATGTGTGTATATATATATATATGTATTTATATATGTGTATATATATGTATTTATATGTGTGTATATATACAGGGAGTGCAGAATTATTAGGCAAATGAGTATTTTGACCACATCATCCTCTTTATGCATGTTGTCTTACTCCAAGCTGTATAGGCTCGAAAGCCTACTACCAATTAAGCATATTAGGTGATGTGCATCTCTGTAATGAGAAGGGGTGTGGTCTAATGACATCAACACCCTATATCAGGTGTGCATAATTATTAGGCAACTTCCTTTCATTTGGCAAACTGGGTCAAAAGAAGGACTTGACAGGCTCAGAAAAGTAAAAAATAGTGAGATATCTTGCAGAGGGATGCAGCACTCTTAAAATTGCAAAGCTTCTGAAGCGTGATCATCGAACAATCAAGCGTTTCATTCAAACTAGTCAACAGGGTCGCAAGAAGCGTGTGGAAAAACCAAGGCGCAAAATAACTGCCCATGAACTGAGAAAAGTCAAGCGTGCCGCTGCCAAGATGCCACTTGCCACCAGTTTGGCCATATTTCAGAGCTGCAACATCACTGGAGTGCCCAAAAGCACAAGGTGTGCAATACTGAGAGACATGGCCAAGGTAAGAAAGGCTGAAAGACGACCACCACTGAACAAGACACACAAGCTGAAACGTCAAGACTGGGCCAAAAATCTAGTATAAAGCCTTTTTGAAACATACTTGTTTCATACTTGTTAAGTTGCCTAATAATTATGCACAGTAATAGTCACCTGCACACACAGATATCCCCCTAAAATAGCTATAACTAAAAACAATCTAAAAACTACTTCCAAAAATATTCAGCTTTGATATTAATGAGTTTTTTGGGTTCATTGAGAACATGGTTGTTGTTCAATAATAAAATTAATCCTCAAAAATACAACTTGCCTAATAATTCTGCACTCCCTGTAGAAGGCGCTAAAAAGCTGTAGGATTTATAGATATGTAATATCACCTTATATAAAATAGATTGATGTCACCTTATATAAAATATATAAATGAGCCAGTATTATTATGAAATGAAATCGCAATTTTAATAATCTATATAAAAATCTAAATAAAACTAAAACCAATCAATGATTAAAACAATGAGTTTTTTGGGTTCATTGAGAACATGGTTGTTGTTCAATAATAAAATTAATCCTCAAAAATACAACTTGCCTAATAATTCTGCACTCCCTATATATATATATATATATATATATATATATATATATATATATATATATATATATATATATATATATATATATATGTATTTATTTATATGTGTGTATATATGTATTTATATGTGTGTATATATATATATGTATTTATATGTGTATATGTATTTATATGTGTGTATATGTATTTACATAAATATATACACATAAATACTCGTGTTTGTGCGACCTGACAGCTGTAATTTTTTAGTTCAAAACGTGGTTCCGTTAAAGTCTATGGAGGAATACGATCCTGCGTTCACAACTTCGCAAAGTCTTTTTTCTTTGCCAGGATGCAACCATGAGAGTGCAAAATCTTTACTTGCGACCTGTAATACGTGCGCAACTGAGCACATAATGGTAAAAAAAAGTTGAGTGCAGATAACACACTCGCGGGAGCACATATTTTCGTTCCACTCATAATCTAGCCCTTTATGTTTAACTGCAAATGTCTCTTATATTATTAGCTCATATGGGGTCTATTTATCAAATGTCTGTCCGACATTATCCGATCAGCGGATCATGTCCGACAGACATCGCTGAATGCGGACAGCATTACGCTCTCCGCACTCAGCATCGCACCAGCAGTTCTTGTGAACTGTTGGTGCAACGCTGCTCCCTGCAGATTAGCGGCCACTAGCAGGGGGTGTCAACCAACCTGATCGTATTCGATTTGGTTGATTTCTGGCGATCGCTGTCCACCTCCTCAGAGCAGGCGGACAGGTTATGGAGCTGCTTCATAACTTGCGTTTCCGGCGAACCAACACGGGGCTTCAAGAACCATACGGAGCTTAATAAATATGCCCCTATATGTCTAAGGTGGTGTCTGTGCATTATGAGTCTCTCCATCTTAATCCAATAAACAGAGAGAACTAAGGACCAGAGTTTACTTACTGCAAATATCTTAATAACAGCACATAACCTTCTTATGCTCATTTAATTAAATCCCCCAAAAATAGATTTTGGTAGCAGAAACAAACATCAAATCTGTACTGTAATGGCTAGGAATGGGTCAACTGCTTGTAAGGCAGCTATGCCCTAGAACAAGGAATGTGCCACTGCACTGCTTTAGAAGGGACAGCTATGTCACACAATATCTTAAACTGTTTATTTTAATAAAACGTCATCAGTCCGCTAAATATTTTATTTAACTCCTTGTCTGGCAGAGGGGCTGCACCTTATTCCTGCTCCTTCGACAGCCAATGGGTTAAATGTTGTACAATTATCCATTTATTATAGATGAATCTTCTGATAGGTACAGCACAAATGGATTATTAAAGGGTCATGATACCCAATTTGTTTCTTTTATGATTTAGAAAGACCATGTCATTTTAAACAACTTTCTAATTTACTTCTATTATCTAATTTGCTTCATTCTCTTGATATCACTTGCTGAAAAGAATATCTAAATATGCTCAGTAGCTGCTGATTGGTTGCTGCACATAAAGGCCTTGTGTGATTGGCTCACACATGTACATTGCTATTTCTTCAACAAAGGATATCTAAATAATTGAGCAAATTAGATAATAGAAGTAAATTGGAAAGTTGTTTAAAATTGCATGCCCTATCTGAATCATGAAAGTTTAATTTTGACTAGACTGTCCCTTTAATTTACAGGATTATATAGTTATATCCAATGTGCCACCAGTCTCCTCCATTGTATAGTATGTGTTCCCATGCAATCAGCGGTACTATCAGTTTGAATCATGTGTCATTACACAGCTGATGCAACAGAGAAACTGGTTTTAAAAATATCCAGTCCGGCAGTTTTAGAATTTGGGAACATACAACTTTTTATTACACAAGAATTGTGACGTAACCTAATTGTTTTCAAGTTTTACATGCAAAAATCAACTTGCAAAACAAACATTAATATAGGAATTAGTGATCCGTGATAGCTTTCACTGTGATTCATTGCTACTGAGGACAAAGTATATAACAGAACAAGAGGTATTGTACTTCTGAGTTGTGCAAAATGACAAAAGATTCCCCAAACCTAAGTCAGTAGCCGTAAACTCACACAGCGTCACTCTTCTGTATTATGAATAATCCATTAACTCCCACTGAGCGACAGCGATAAAATAACGCATCACATCAAGTAGCGCTCCAGGTATAACCGTTCTCCCAAAAACATGATATAAATCCTCCAGCAGAATCCGTTGTACAATAACTTTATACAACTTGGGATATGAGACAAAGCACAGCTAGCACAGCCTAAAATAGATTTCTGTAGCTGATGGAGAATTGTGAGACATGTTTGTCCTGCCTAATAACGCATCATGTTCTATAAACGAGTTTAATTAAATGCTCAGATAATTCCCAGGCTGGCACATTGCTGCTCCGAGCCAGCAGATTGTATTTTGTTTTCTGCCGGGTCTTCACCTCCTGGCTGTCACATCAGCCTATGACAGGTTAATAAGCATGTTACTATGGGGCGAGCCGCGCCGGCGTAACCCTTTCACTGCACAGCGGTTACATGCAACAAGAGGAGCGCTCCCTCCCCTACCTGCTGCCTTACCTTGGCACACCTGACGGTTTCCAGTATTTGCAGTACAGGTGCTGTCCATCCTCGTTTATGTAGTGCGGTAGGTCCTTATATGAGGTGCCTTGTGGACTCAGGCTTGGGGAACTGTCTTCAGGCATCATTTGGGTTCTGCCTAAATCCAAAAACAGATTAAAAAAAAGAAAGAAAGAAAATTATAAAACTGAATTGTATTTCTATGATTCCCCTAAATACCCCAAATGGATTTACACTGTATGAGCGTTCCATCAGAGCCCTTTAGTGGGGAGAGTGGCTGGCAGTGTATCAGCTACAAGCACAGGGTCTAATGAGACACATCCTGCCTAGTGATTACCCGCTGCTGGGAAGTGCTTGTCCATTTGCAGCCGTTCCCTGCGTTTCTGCTCAGATGTTAGCAGGAATGCACAGAGCTGGGTGCTGAATGCTCTGCCATTCTCACAGCTCGCTAACGAACGGCTTCTCTTCTATACACAGCTGGGCGTGTTTATGGAAAATATTCACAGGAAAAGCACTTCTCCAGCCATTGCTAGATCTGACCTGCACTCATAGGGTTAACCTGCGAGGGACCACACAGGATCTCACATGACGGGACTACATACAGAGGCACATGCCCAGATACACGGCTGTGTGTGAGGTGCAGCAATAGCCCCAAATAGTGACTATTGTACAGACCAGACACACAGGAACAACACATTTACTGCTAGGTTTAACCTCTTGATAATATGTACCAGCCCTCTCATTGGGTTAATAGGAATGAGTAGGAGTCTGGAGTCCCACAAAAAGCAATAAAAACATTAGAACAAGCTGTAAAGACCTCTGGATTTTATCACAACACCAGATAAACTGATATAAACACACAACCAGATTAACTGATATAAACACACAACCAGATAAACTGATATAAACACACAACCAGATAATAAACTGATATAAACACACAACCAGATAATAAACTGATATAAACACACAACCAGATTAACTGATATAAACACACAACCAGATTAACTGATATAAACACACAACCAGATTAACTGATATAAACACACAACCAGATAAACTGATATAAACACACAACCAGATTAACTGATATAAACACACATCCAGATTAACTGATATAAACACACATCCAGATTAACTGATATAAACACACAACCAGATAAACTGATATAAACACACAACCAGATAAACTGATATAAACACACAACCAGATTAACTGATATAAACACACAACCAGATAAACTGATATAAACACACAACCAGATTAACTGATATAAACACACAACCAGATTAACTGATATAAACACACAACCAGATTAATTGATATAAACACACAACCAGATTAACGGATATAAAACACACAACCAGATTAACTGATATAAACACACAACCAGATTAATGGATATAAAACACACAACCAGATTAACGGATATAAACACACAACCAGATTAACGGATATAAACACACAACCAGATTAACGGATATAAACGCACAACCAGATTAACTGATATAAACAAACAACCAGGGGGCACTGCCTCATACACACAGATATCACAGAGGGCACTGCCTCATACACACAGATATCACAGAGGGCACTGCCTTATACACACAGATATCACAGAGGGCACTGCCCATGCACAAAGATATAACAGGGGGCACTGCCCCATGCACACAGGTATCACAGGGGCACTGCCTCATACACACAGATATCACAGAGGGGCACTGCCTCATACACACAGATATCACAGAGGGGGCACTGCCTCATACACACAGATATCACAGAGGGGGCACTGCCTCATACACACAGATATCACAGAGGGGCACTGCCTCATACACACAGATATCACAGAGGGGCACTGCCTCATACACACAGATATCACAGAGGGGGCACTGCCTCATACACACAGATATCACAGAGGGGGCACTGCCTCATACACACAGATATCACAGGGGGCACTGCCTCATACACACAGATATCACAGAGGGGGCACTGCCTCATACACACAGATATCACAGAGGGGGCACTGCCTCATACACACAGATATCACAGAGGGGCACTGCCTCATACACACAGATATCACAGAGGGCACTGCCTCATACACACAGATATCACAGGGGGCACTGCCTCATACACACAGATATCACAGAGGGGGCACTGTCTCATACACACAGATATCACAGAGGGGCACTGCCTCATACACACAGATATCACAGAGGGGCACTGCCTCATACACACAGATATCACAGAGGGGCACTGCCTCATACACACAGATATCACAGAGGGCACTGCCTCATACACACAGATATCACAGAGGGCACTGCCTCATACACACAGATATCACAGAGGGCACTGCCTCATACACACAGATATCACAGAGGGCACTGCCTCATACACACAGATATCACAGAGGGCACTGCCTCATACACACAGATATCACAGAGGGCACTGCCTCATACACACAGATATCACAGGGGGCACTGCCTCATACACACAGATATCACAGAGGGGGCTACTGCCTCATACACACAGATATCACAGAGGGGCACTGCCTCATATACACAGATATCACAGGGGGGGACTGCCTCACACACACAGATATCACAGAGGGCACTACTCCATCCAATCAGGGAACAGGAGGTGCACTGATGACCCAGGGATCATCGGGCACTGCGTTAATCAGATATGGAGGTGCAGTGAGTAAGGAACATTATGTCTGTAAAGACGCTGGAGAACAAGGAGATCAGGATGTTTAGAGCGTTACCCAGTGGTTTGGGAACCTGGAATCAGGAGCAATGCTTTCTCCATTGTGTGAATTAATTAAACAATTTACAACATGAAAATAAAAGGTTTATAAACATGAACAAGCACTAGTAATTCTTGCGTGTGCTGGATTAATATTAATAAAATGTGTGCGTGCAGACCATAAAGCAAGCCTAGATCAGGGTAGGGGGCAGCAGGTTACCCAGCTATCAGGGCAGAGAGGCAGCAGGCTACCTAGTTATCAGGGCAGAGAGGCAGTAGGTGACCCAGTTAACATGGTAGATTACCTAGTTATCAGGGCAGGGGCCAGTAAGTTACCTAGTTATCAGGGTAGGGGCAGCAGGTTACCTAGTTATCAGGGCAGGGGCCAGTAAGTTACCTAGTTATCAGGGTAGGGGCAGCAGGTTACCTAGTTATCAGGGCAGGGGCCAGTAAGTTACCTAGTTATCAGGCTAGGGGCAGCAGGTTACCTAGTTATCAGGGAAGGGGCCAGTAAGTTACCTAGTTATCAGGGTAGGGGCAGCAGGTTACCTAGTTATCAGGGCAGAGAGGAATTAAGTTAAGGTTGCACTGGGATTAGGGCTGAGGGGAGCAGTGGGTTACACAGGGATCAGGCTGAGGGGGGCAGCAAGTTGCGCAGGGATTAGGATTGAGGGGGGCAGCAGGTGGCACTAGGATTAGGGCTGAGGGGGGGAGCAGGTGGCACAGGGATTAGGGCTGAGGGGGCAGCTGGTTGCAAAGGGATTAGGGTTGAGGGGGGCAGCTGGTTGCACAGGGATTATGGATGAGGGGGGCAGCTGGTTGCACAGGGATCAGGCTGAGGGGGGCAGCGGGTTGCACTGTGATTAGGGGTGAGGGGGGCAGATGGTTGGACAGGGATCAGGCGGAGGGGGCAATGGGTTGCATAGGGATTAGGGTTGAGGGGGGAAGCAGGTTGCACTGGGGTTAGGGTTGAGGGGGGAAGCAGGTTGCACTGGGATTAGGGTTGAGGGGGCAGCTGGTTGCACTGGGATTAGGGTTGAGGGGGGCAGCTGGTTGCACTGGGATTAGGGTTGAGGGGAGCAGCAGGTTGCACTGGGATTAGGGTTGAGGGGGGCAGCGGGTTGCACAGGGATTAGGGAGGGCTGAGGGGGGCAGCAGGTTGCACAGGGATCAGGGATGAGGGAGGCAGCTGGTTGCACAGGGATTA
Source organism: Bombina bombina (assembly GCF_027579735.1). NCBI lineage: Eukaryota > Metazoa > Chordata > Amphibia > Anura > Bombinatoridae > Bombina > Bombina bombina. The sequence goes on from NC_069505.1 coordinate 286,379,247, forward strand.
GGGCTGAGGGGGCAGCAGGTTGCACAGGGATCAGGAAAGAGGAGGGCAGCAGGTTGCACAGGGATCAGGGATGAGGGGGCAGCAGGTTGCACAGGGATCAGGGATGAGAGGGGCAGCAGGTTGCACAGGGATTAGGGAGGGCTGAGGGGGGCAGCAGGTTGCACAGGGATCAGGGATGAGGGGGGCAGCAGGTTGCACAGGGATCAGGGATGAGAGGGGCAGCGGGTTGCACAGGGATTAGGGAGGGCTGAGGGGGGCAGCAGGTTGCACAGGGATCAGGGATGAGGGGGGCAGCTGGTTGCACAGGGATTAGGGCTGAGGGGGCAGCAGGTTGCACAGGGATCAGGGAAGAGGGGGGCAGCAGGTTGCACAGGGATCAGGGATGAGAGGGGCAGCAGGTTGCACAGGGATTAGGGCTGAGGGGGCAGCAGGTTGCACAGGGAACCTGGAATCAGGAGCAATGCTTTCTCCATTGTGTGAATTAATTAAACAATTTACAACATGAAAATAAAAGGTTTATAAACATGAACAAGCACTAGTAATTCTTGCGTGTGCTGGATTAATATTAATAAAATGTGTGCGTGCAGACCATAAAGCAAGCCTAGATCAGGGTAGGGGGCAGCAAGTTACCCAGCTATCAGGGCAGAGAGGCAGTAGGTGACCCAGTTAACATGGTAGTAGATTACCTAGTTATCAGGGCAGGGGCCAGTAAATTACCTAGTTATCAGGGCAGAGAGGCAGTAGGTGACCCAGTTAACATGGTAGTAGATTACCTAGTTATCAGGGCAGGGGCCAGTAAATTACCTAGTTATCAGGGTAGGGGGCAGCAGGTTGCACTGGGATTAGGGCTGAGGGGGGCAGCGGGTTACACAGGGATCAGTCTGAGGGGGGCATCAGGTTGCACAGGGATTAGGGCTGAGGGGGGCAGCGGGTTGCACAGGGATCAGGCTGAGGGGGGCAGCAGGTTGCACAGGGATTAGGATTGAGGGGGGCAGCAGGTGGCACTAGGATTAGGGCTGAGGGGGGAGCAGGTGGCACAGGGATTAGGGCTGAGGGGGCAGCTGGTTGCAAAGGGATTAGGGTTGAGGGGGGCAGCTGGTTGCACAGGGATTAGGGATGAGGGGGCAGCTGGTTGCAAAGGAATTAGGGTTGAGGGGGGCAGCTGGTTGCACAGGGATTAGGGATGAGGGGGGCAGCTGGTTGCACATGGATCAGGCTGAGGGGGGCAGCGGGTTGCACTATGATTAGGGGTGAGGGGGGCAGATGGTTGGACAGGGATCAGGCGGAGGGGGGCAATGGGTTGCATAGGGATTAGGGTTGAGGGGGCAGCGGGTTGCACTGGGATTAGGGTTGAGGGGGGAAGCAGGTTGCACTGGGATTAGGGTTGAGGGGGCAGCAGGTTGCACTGGGATTAGGGTTGAGGGGGGCAGCAGGTTGCACTGGGATTAGGGTCGAGGGGGGCAGCAGGTTGCACTGGGATTAGGGTCGAGGGGACAGCAGGTTGCACAGGGATCAGGCTTGAGGGGGGCAGCGGGTTGCACAGGGATCAGGCTGAGGGGGGCAGCGGGTTGCACAGGGATTAGGGAGGGCTGAGGGGGGCAGCAGGTTGCACAGGGATCAGGGATTAGGGGGGCAGCGGGTTACACAGGGATTAGGGAGGGTTTAGGGGGGCAGCAGGTTGCACAGGGATCAGGGATGAGGGGGGCAGCTGGTTGCACAGGGATTAGCGCTGAGGGGGCAGCAGGTTGCACAGGGATTAGGGCTGAGAGGGCAGCAGGTTGCACAGGGATCAGGGATGAGGGGGGCAGCTGGTTGCACAGGGATTAGGGCTGAAGGGGCAGCAGGTTGCACAGGGATCAGGGAAGAGGGGGGCAGCAGGTTGCACAGGGATCAGGGAAGAGGGGGGCAGCAGGTTGCACAGGGATCAGGGATGAGGGGGGCAGCAGGTTGCACAGGGATCAGGGAAGAGGGGGGCAGCAGGTTGCACAGGGATCAGGGATGAGGGGGGCAGCAGGTTGCACAGGGATCAGGGATGAGAGGGGCAGCAGGTTGCACAGGGATTAGGGCTGAGGGGGCAGCAGGTTGCACAGGGAACCTGGAATCAGGAGCAATGCTTTCTCAGGGATTAGGGAGGTTGCACAGGGATCAGGGATGAGGGGGGCAGATGGTTGCACAGGGATTAGGGTTGAGGGGGGCAGCAGGTTGCACAGGGATCAGGGATTAGGGGGGCAGCAGGTTGCACAGGGATCAGGGCAGGGGGCAGCAGGTTGCACAGGGATTAGGGTTGAGGGGGGCAGCAGGTTGCACAGGGATCAGGGCAGGGGGCAGCAGGTTGCACAGGGATTAGGGTTGAGGGGGCAGCAGGTTGCACAGGGATCAGGGCAGGGGGCAATATGTTACCTTGGCATACAAAGGGCTGCGCCTTACCCAGCAGTACTTGCAGCGCTGTATATATCCCCTAGCTCCGCGGGCTGTGCCCCCTGGGCCGGTGTACCATGCTGTGCTAGCCCGGAGAGAGGTTACTGTGCCCGTTGCTCTCCGCGCTCGACCGCTCGCTCACTGACAGCTGCCTTTTGCTTGTCAGGTCACTTAGTTACGGTGGGCGGGCACAACGGAGGGAGGGCGGAGCAAGAAGCAATGTGTTAGGCACTAACAGGCGTGTTTATAGTATCTGGACGTGGCTTCATAATAAACAAGCCCATATTTAAAGCGATAGGCTTCCTACATCAGGTGGCCACTTGTCTGTTTATGATGTGTGACCACGTGTCCTGTGAAAGGGTTAAATATCCGCTAAACAGTGAAATAAACAGCTGACCTGCAGTATATACCCATTCTACTTGACCTAGAGCAGCAGAACTTACCTGTAAGTCAGACTCCATCACCTCTCCTTTCTTTTGTATCAGCCCAGACCTCACTTCATGCCCATGCCCTAAATATATATCCACATCAGACCTCACATCATACCCATGCCCTAAATATATATCCACATCAGACCTCACATCATACCCATGCCCTAAATATATATCCACATCAGACCTCACATCATACCCATGCCCTAAATATATATCCACATCAGACCTCACATCATACCCATGCCCTGAATATATTCCCACATCAGACCTCACATCATACCCATGCCCTGAATATATTCCCACATCAGACCTCACATCATACCCATGCCCTAAATATATATCCACATCAGACCTCACATCATACCCATGCCCTGAATATATTCCCACATCAGACCTCACATCATACCCATGCCCTGAATATATTCGCACATCAGACCTTACATCATACCCATGCCCTGAATATATGCCCCCATCAGACCTCACATCATACCCATGCCCTGAATATATTCCCACATCAGACCACATCATACCCATGCCCTGAATATATTCCCACATCAGACCTCATATCAGACCCATGCCCTGAATATATTCCCACATCAGACCTCACATCAGACCCATGCCTTAAATATATATCCACATCATACCCATGCCCTGAAATCTATCTATATGCTCATATTGAACCTCACATCATACCCATACCCTGAAGCCTCTCTATGTGTCCATATCATACCCATACCATGAAGCCTCTCTATGTGCCCATATCAAACCTCACATCATACCCATACCCTGAAGCCTATCTATATGCCCATATTAGACTTTACATCATACCCTGAAGCCTATCTATATACCCATATCAGACTTTACATCATACCAATACCCTGAAGCCTCTCTGTATGCCCATATTAGACCTCACATCATACCCATGCCCTGAAGCCTATCTATATGCTCACATCAGGCGACACATCATATCCATACCCTGAAGCCTCTCTATGT